>NW_024386130.1:0-7595 GCF_016835505.1 Polypterus senegalus | reverse complement strand
TTTTTTTGGGCCCAAGTTCGCTTTTTTGGGTTTTGGATTTTGGTTGTGGAGATTCTCAGGATGGATTGGTTAAGTGAGGCCCGTGTGCTGTTGTTAGTCATCACTGAGAGCTCTAAACAGATATGTAAACATGCCAAGGTTTGGAATGTAGAAGATTTTTGTTTTTCAAGTACCGAGAAACTCAGCGAATAACTGTACCCGCAAATTGAAATTAGACTTGATTAACGTGGTGCGCAAGCAGCTGAATATTGGGATCTGTAGTTTATTGTGTTACCAGGCTCATATACCCTGGCTTTAAACATAATACAGTATATAAAATGATCCGGGCGGATATATTACACGGCGGATGTGCCCTGCTCTGAGTTTGACACATATGGACTAAATAGAACTTGAAAAGATATATTTTTCAAATGATCGCAATCAGATAGAGTTGACGCGACTCAGCCTGCATGCCCCAATGAGTCATCTCCTCGCCTTACTTTTACAGTTCATCTAATGAATACACTGAGTATGGCTTTACCAAACAATCATTAATGGCTAAAAAAGTATCCATTATTCGAGTATGAGCAGGATATATATATATACATAATATATATACCCGCTGATCGCAGCGGAGAAGTAGTGTGTTAAAAAGGTAGAAAAGAAAAGGGAACATTTTAAAAATAACGAATACGACTTTCAATATACAGTATTTGTTTTGTGAGTGTTACTGAGTGTTGCTGTCATCAAGGATTTGATTATCATTATTTCTTTCAATCAGGTTCGTATTTGTAGGATGTGTTGTGTTCAAGTTACATCTCGGTTTGTCAATCGCTTGTAAAGATGACAGGTTTCATTCATCGATTCGCTTCTACTGCATCAATAAACAGCTCGCTTCTTCTTTATCTGAGACCTGACACACTGCATGAACGGGTTTTTTACACTGTCTTCCTTTAGCGGACATTGACTTTTTCCACCGTGTGCTTTGTTTCCACAGTAGCTGCATTTATGAATATGCTTATCAGACGCTATATTTTTGCTGCCTTTTCAATTGTGTAATTGTTTTTGTTCACCCCTTTTGGGAACTGTTGCTTTTATCTGTCACGCGTCCAGTTCACGTGAGCCACTCGTGTACTTGCATCAAGGTTCCCAGCTGTGCTGGGAAGCATCCAGGCTATGTCCATAGCTTTATTTAATGTTACCTTAGTCCTGGCACTTAAAACTTTCCTCGCAGTTTCGCTGAGTTTGTGCCAAACACCACTCTGACCATCTCATCTTCCCTGCATAAGCACAGTCCCACCCGAAATATTTAGTGGAGTTTGCTATTGATTGCCGCTGACGGACGGCCTTTATGGGCAGGCACAATACAAACGCCAGCGCAGCCTGTCATGAACTTAATTTAAAGTGAGGTTTACATCGTGGCTTTGTTTCTCAAGTAGAGAACCATCATATGGTTGTATATGTCACGCAGCTTCTTATTGTTCGCTGCTTCTCAATTATGTTTCTTCGCTATGTGGGAGGCGTGATGATGCACACGAAACCGCCCCCACGGGCGTTGAAGCTCATCTCCATTACAGTAATGGAAAAACTGCCAGTTATGACCATTACGCTGTAGAATTTCGATATAAAACCTGCCCAACTTTTAAGGAAGCTGTAAGAATGAACCTGCAAATTTCAGCCTTCCACCCACACGGGAAGTTGGAGAATTAGTGATAGTCAGTGAGTGAATGAGTGAGTGAGTGAGTGAGTGAGTGAGTGAGGGCTTTGTCTTTTATTAGTATAGATAATAAAACTGCAACTTGATTTTATAATGCTATTTGTGGTATAGTACTATTAAAGTATTAGGGCCAAAGTGAAAAATCTATAGTCGAGAATAAACTCACATGTTGACTTTATTCTACATTTCCACTTTAATCTTGATGCTTATGTCAAGATTAAAGTTGACATTTCCACTTTATCCTCATAGTTTATTTTGTCATTAAAGTAGAATGTCGTAAACTAAACGCCATCCTAAAATCAATGTTTAATTTACTAGATTTTCAAACCCCATCATAAGTTAATGTAGCAAATGAAATGCTTTCTGTTAAGTGTTCCCTAACCAGTTGTTAATCGCTATCGCTTCTTAAACTGACTTCCTCCGCACTAAAAGGAGGTGCAGGCAGGGATCGCCAAGACAGAATATATTCACTTCATGATATTCCTGCTCTTTGAAAATTTAGAATGTTATGATAAATACTTGATATCATGCATGGTAGTGTGTCGGTAGTGCTGCTCCCTCACATTAAGAGGTCCCAGGTCACGTTAAGTCTAGAGAACTTAATGACAGGTGTAACGAGGCTCCAAAACTGGATGTATGAATGTGTATCGCACAAGTTTAACTTAAATATTGTGTACATGTTGGGTTTGTGGATCTGGTGGTCAGAGACATGAACATGGAAATCAATGGATGTTCTTCTGAGCGGGCTTTCTTTGTTGCTGTCTCTATCTGATGTACCAAACCCCAAGTTGCTATCCTTCCTTTTTCTTTCTCCACATAACCAATCACCATATGATAAACGCCTTTGTGAAATTAAAACTAGTTATAAAACTTAGACCAGGAGTGTTCAGAACTTTAAAAAATCTTTTTATACATGTTTAAATATGGCATCCATTCAGGATTGCTCCCATCCCAGCAAGCATTGTGTGTGAGGCAGGAGCAAATACCGGAACAGGGTGAATACGAGCAACACATACACTAGCAGGATCAATATAGCATAACAAAACCCCATATCCTACATGCCTTTGAAAGGAAACTGAAGCACACTGAGTAAACCCACCAGAAAAACATCCAAATTCAAGGCAGGGAACACCCGGACCCCCCTTGCTGCAAGGCAGCAGTGCAAACCTCCATGCCACCATGCCCCACATGATTAATACATGCTGTGAGCTGGAGGGCTTGATCGACCCAAATAGAGACAGACGCCCTGGACAAACCACAAACCCCTGAAACACTGACTACCCTCACATTGCTCCTTATCCTTGCACTATAACGTAATACAAGCCTCAGTATGACAACGATCTTAAAAGCCTTATGCAGCCTGTCAGATTTGGTATTGATTTGTTTTGCTTTCTCTCTAGACTGCCTCTGCTCCCTGACGCGTATTCATTTGAAGAAGAAGGAACTCCACTAAACCCTTAATTGATTGATAAACTGTCATCTTTTCAAGAAGCAAGTTTGAAGAGACAAATGTTTGTTTGCAGTGTTTGAATAAAATCCTTCTTGTTTTCACGATCTCTAATGTCTCCAGAAATCTGTAGACTCAGACGTGACAATGCTTAATGCATTTAATTATGAAAATTATATCATGTATTTATATTGGCATTCTAAATGTTCAGGAGCAGGACAAGTAATCCTCGCTATATCAGCTCGACTTTCAGGTTCACTTATCGCATGGATTTTAAATGTAAGCACATCTAAATATATATCACAGATTTTTCATGTTCATGATTTCTGCAGACAATGGGTCTTTTAATTTATGCTACACGCTTCCTCAGTTTGTTTGCCCTGTTGATTTCAAACAAGGGACGCTATTGGCGATGGCTTTAGAAGCTACCCAATCAGAGCATGCATTACAATTAACTAAAACCTCAATGCTATAAGATAAGCTTCCGATGAGCTTGATTGTTTGCTTGTCTCTGCCTCTATCTCACCTCTCTGACATTCTGCACCTGACGGAGGGGCTGTTAGAGAGGTGCTGTTTGCACAGAAGCTGTTTGCAGCAGATACGGACGCACTCTAAGAAATGCCGCTTATCGCAGTGCTTCCAAAAGCACCTTATGATTTTTGATGGTTTGCTTTAATCTCGCTCTCTCTCTCGATGTTCTCTGCACCTGACGGAGGAGATGTGAGAGAGAGCTGTTTGCACAGAGGCTGTTTGCTTAGAAGATACTGACGCTCCCTAAAAATGCCGTGGGCAAACCTTAAAGCACACGTATTGATTTTTTGATTGTTTGCTTTTCTTTAGGCTTCTCTCTCTCTTGAAATTCTCTGCTCCTGAAGAGAAGATCTATTTGCATTCTTTTAATTGTGAGAAAGAACTGTCATCTCTGTCTTGTCATGGAGCACAGTTTAAACTTTTGACTAAAAGGTGTTATTTCATGTCTAGAGTGGCTCTAATAATGTTAACAGTGTGGGAGAGTTTATAAGGGCTTAAAATATATAAAAATAACTACACAAACATATGGTTTCTACTTGCTGGATTTTCACCATCGTGGGGGTCTGGAACCAACCCCGAACCGAGGAGGGATTACTGTATCATGAAATTACTGTATTGTGTCGCCAAGCGCTGCTCATGCGCCCTCTTAGTGCAGAGGAACTCAGTTTGAAGCATCATGTCGACTTTATTCTCATCATAAGCGCCTAGATTAAAGGGAAATGTCGAGAAAAGTCAACATGTCGTCACACTATTAACAGTATTGAAAAAAATTAAATAAGTGCTGTACAATTTGCTTGAGTATTATCCAGTAGTACAGACAGTATTCATACATTTGAACATAATGGTCCACATCCAACCTTTTAAAACCAAAGTATCTCCAGACACAGACACGGCTCTTTTTTGGCAAAAGTTATTCTATGTCATCATGTTCAACTTTATCGTCTGTTCAGCTTCAGTTACAGAATGCTCTCTGTCCATTTTCACCTCTGAATACCTCCACTAACGCATGTATTCTGTTGCATGCGTTTTAGCGGTGCAGCAGTGAAAAAGGTCCCCCTTAAACAGTTTTCGCTGGCCTAATGCTCTGAACGTTGTTTAGGCTATTTAAACTGGTGTTGGTATAAAAATCTATATCATAATAATAATAAACAACGGTTTTGGAAGAACCTATACGCCGCACTACTATGATATATACTTGATATCATTTTCATGATGAAATGAATTAAAGCATGGAGCACGGTGGCACATTGGTATGATGAGCTGGCACCTCTCCAGAGATTGTTCCTGCCTCCCCAAGATTCCTGCTAGATGTGCGGACCTCTATGAAATGATTAATTGCAGCAGTACTGTCTCTTTCAAACGCATCAACCCCCAATTTGTGTCCTTCCTTTTCTTTTCCACGTAACCAATAGACACAAGTAATAAATGTCAAATCATCTGTAAGCTTAGAACGCGATTCTTCCAAACAGTTAAAGAACATAGAAATATCTTCATTGTACATGTTTAATTTCCATCCATCTGCAGCGTAAGCGCAAAGCAGGAACAATCAAAGGATGGGGCCTTGCTCATCACTAACACTACACCACCATCCCCACATATTTAAAAACATTTACATTATTTAAATAAAGAAAAAATGTATCTGTATAATATAATATACATACTTTAATGCATTTCATCTTAAAATGATATTAAGAGCTCCAAGAAGATAGATCTTGAAATCTAAATTGACTTAGAAAGCCACTTGCCATCATCTGCAAATACGTCCTTTCTTCAATTGAATTGAATTTCTTTATTGTTATTGTATGGTACAATAAGATTCATTAGCTCTTGGGTGAAACCGCTTGAGCTGCAAGGTCCCTACAGGAAGGCTCTGAAGCTTTCGAATGGGAGAACTTCAAATAGACTGTGCACATATCGACCACGCTTTGTAGAAGCTATATCCCAATTATCCTCTGCGCCTCAACACAACCCGTAGAGCTTTTCGATCAGCTGCTGTACAGGTTTGATTCCACATTCAGATACAGTCGGTTAAAATACTCTAAGTGGTGCAACTGAGAGTAACAACGTAATGCAGCTATGGTATTTGGAATAGTTTGCCATTCTGTGGACCATTATATTTGTTACAGGTTGATTACAATCAGATATCTTAAAGTTGTAAACAATATGGTTAATTTCAGTGTTATTTGATAAAGCCACATCAGGGATGTGAATCTAAAAAAAAGGGAAACCACACAAGAACAATAGCACTGCTTTGATGTTGGGTGTCGCAGTTTGCAAAACTGAGGTGAAACTAGCGTAGGCCTTTGATTGAGCTGGCGTGAGAATGTGCGTGGTTTTACGCCAAGTTTAGTTTTTATAAATTGGATGTGATCGTGAAATGGGCATACGCAACATTACATTGTGTTTATACATGAGGCCCCAGGTGTTATATTAATAGTGTGAGGTGTACAGAGTGAAGAAAAAGGAGATAGGACTGTTCATTGTGGTGCTCCAGTGTTGCTCACATCTGTATCAAAAACAGTCTTTGATTCTCACAAACTTCAGTCTGCTAGACAGATAGTCCATTAAACAGGACACCATAGGCTCATCCTGCTGCAAATCACAGAGTTTATCCCTTAACAGGGATGGCTGGATGGTATTGAAGGCACTGGAGAATTCAAAAAGCATAATCCTCCAGTTCTAACAACTTTGTGCCTGTGAGAGGCCTTATATGGAGCAGAAAGATAACATCCTCCACTCATGTCTTTGTCCCAAGGCAAACCGCAGTGGATCCAGGTGGTCTACCATAGAGGATTCATACAGTCCAGGACCAATCTTTCAAAGATCTTCATGATGTGAAATGCAAGTTCCACTGTTCTGTAGCCTTTAGGTGAAGAGGTGTCTGCCTTCTTTGGAACTGGAACAATTTAAGCTATTTTCCATAACAGTGGCACTTTCTGGAGCTTTAAGGACAAATGAACAGGTGATAGAAGGCACCACAAAGTTGCTTAGCATATGCCTTAAGAACTCAAATACTGACTCCATCTAGTTCCATTGCTTTTCCTTTGTGTAGCTTCCTCTGTAAGTCTCCTTACTTACCTTCAGTTATAGACAACCCACACTGATGGTGAGATCTATAGAAGCAGCACTGAAGCTTGAGGGTTTTTAATACACTTATCCCAAACCTCAATTTTAATCCACTATTGATTATATATTTTGATTTGAACGTACACCTGGACAGTTTTTATTGAAGATTATTTATTGAGAAAGTACCACACTTTAGTTATTATTTGAGCACTCTTTGAATAAAAGCACTGAACACATTTTGCACCACTCTTGCTGTTTGTGTGTCTTCATTCACCCAACCATCATGTTCATGACTACCATAAGATCTTGATGGATAAATACATATTACAAAGGGTACACAAAGGAAAAATTCATAATACTGGAACATGTGATGCACTATATGGAAAGGTTCAAAGGGGCAATGGCAAGTATACAATATACTAGCTGTCCCCTGTGTCCATCCACGAAACTGATGAGGGAGTGCATCGTTATCCCACTCCTGTCATCATGCTTCCTCCCCTGACCCAGTCTTTCTTGGATTAGCACGATAAATTGTTCCCACAAGCAAAACTATGACACTTAGCGTGATGAAGGAAGTTAAGATGAACCGGAATTCAAGCAAATTATAAAAAAAAAAAGTCAAATCCATTAAGTAGTTCTCTCGTGAAAAGTGGACAGACATACAGACAAATGTTGATTATATATAGAGATACAGATCTAGCTGTGACATGCCCACTTTGACCCTCAAGCCACATTAGTAAGTTAGCATAGTAGCATCTTCTTTTGACAGAGTCAAAACACACTTCTAAAACCAGATCAGTGAAACAGTGGCCTCTCAACTCACAAAAACAGTAAAGAAATCATTTTCAACAGCAT
>NW_024386129.1:0-44315 GCF_016835505.1 Polypterus senegalus | reverse complement strand
ATCAAAATTTCTAACCTTTCTTCTCTTCCTCTCTCTCTCTCTCTTTATATATATATATATATATACTTTGGGCGAGCAGCTGTTGCTGGGGTGCAGAATTCATCGAGGAAGAAAATTTAAAGCATTATTTGTACAAAAGATAATTTATCTATCCATTCCTAAATAATTAAATGGGCAGGCTATTTCGTATCAGTGCAATATGCTGTTGTTAAAACGGATGACTCCTGCTCTTACGTGCACTTAGTGCTGCGTGGGTATTATGAACTATCGTATCTGTTCAAGTTCTATTTAAATTTTAAATATAAGTAATTTTATTTAGTTGACAGAAATATGTTTAGTAGGAATGTAAGTTAAATTTAGTCATCATTGCATACTTTTTTCTTCACCATAGAAATTTAAAGACTAAATTCAACTCCATTCCTACCAAAAATATTTCTGGCGACTAAATAGAACCTACTTATATCCAAATTCGAGCTATTGAGCTCTTGCCAGCCTGCCTGAATAAGTCACTGCTTGCTCTTACTTTTTTACCGTTCATTTAATCATGGTTAGTCGCGGAAAAATTATGTAATGGAAGGGGGATTACACTGAGTATGGCTTTACCAAAAGAATTATTGATGGCGAATAAAGTATCCATTATTCATAAAGCTTCAATTGGTGATCTGCTTTTCACGTTAACCTCATATTTTTCATACTTCTTCTCAAACCAAGGGGAGGGTAAATGAATCGGAAGCGCTGATCAATGTAATCGGTATACCAGGAAATCATGCATTGAGAGAAGTTCCCTTTGCTTGGAATGCAAAGTGTGATTAAATGCGTTATTTTTAACGCGTTATGGAGCACATGCATCGAGCTTCCAGCTGTACTTGTGCTAAGAAAGGAAACATTTTAAAAATAACGTAACACGATTGTCAATATAACCTTTTGTAAGTAGTGCCTGGAGGATTCAGACTGTGGAGAAACTCTAGAGACAGCATGTGTATTAACTTGTGGATTTTTCTGTGAGTATTTGGTGGCAGCGTCACAAGGTTGGTTTAACACTGCATTAGCTGGGAGCTCAGCTCAGAGTGAAATGAGGTGAATGGGAGGGAGATGATGACGTGACTCCCCCACGCCTTAACTGTCAATCCCCCACAAAGAGTCTCCGGAATTTGTGCACAGCCCTTCAACAGCAATTTTAACTTAGTTACAAAGTGATCAAAACTCGTTATATCCCACGCCCTCTCATTAAACTTGTATCCCGATTAGCCGTGGGCATGACAAATGCCAGCGGCAACCTGTCTATGAACTTAATTTAAACTTTAAGCTTACACCTGCTTTGTTTCGAAGTAGCTGCACTCTGTGAATATAGTTGTATGTGTCAGTCGCCTCTTATTGTTTCGCTGCCTTCTCAATTGTATAATCGTTTTTTTCAGCTTTTGGGGCCCTTCCTTGTTTTCACGTATCTGCTGATAGTCAGTTCACGTGATTACGTGGAGGTGTGATGATGTCATACTAAACTTCGTCCCCACAGCCATCGAGCTCAACTCCATTACAGTATATGGGTAAAAATAGCTTCCAGTTATGACCATTACGGCAGAATTTCGAAATGAAAACTGCCCAACTTTTTGTAAGTAAGCTGTAAGGAATGAGCTGCAAATTTCAGCCTTCCACCTACACGGGAAGTTGGAGAATTAGTGATGAGTGAGTGAGTGAGTGAGTGAGTGAGGGCTTTGCTTTTATTAGTATATATATATATATATATATATATATATATATATATATATATATATATACGTAAATGGGACAAATGATAGCAATCCTGTTAAGTGCTTCATAAACTTTATTTTACCAATAAAATAAATCAACACAATTTGTTATTTGTCTTGTGAAAGCCAATCGTAACTCGTGTACTATTAAATATGACATTCACAAGAAAATGGATATAAACATTTAAAGTCATGTACCTTGCACAACATTTTATATCTGATTTATCAATTGTCACTGGTTTTATTGCCTTGTCTTTACTTTATTTGCATGGATGAGTCTCAGCTTCCACAGCTCATCCTGTATGGTGAACTTGCTGAAAGATCCTGACCACATGGTGGCTGAAAGAAATGCTAGAAGAACTACTTGAAGTATTTTCTCAAGGCCTGCTTCATTCCGCACCTCGAGTCATTTGCTGGAGATCACACTCTTTTGGGGACAGACCATCATCGAAGGAATCCTTCAATTCAGGCAAGCATGAACTCAACATCAAGAGGAGAAGAAAAGGCAAGACATCACTATCAATGCCAACCGACTGTGCCTGGCTGTCAGTTCCATTGCCCATCATGCCCCTGGTCTGTCTTTCCTGAATTGGGCTGTCTCACATAAGTGTACACAGGAGAAGTAAGGACAGAGATAGACAAATGGATGGATAACATCATCGTTCGATCGACAAACAGCCATGACTGACCAATTGCCCTGTCTTATAATTTAAGATTTACATGATGTCTGCTGGAGTTGGTTTTTGGGAAAGGGGCTTCTAATTAATGGAAAGAATACTCTGCACTGGGAGATGAAAGCCTCATAAAAGGGAGGATTAAGATCAACATGAAAAGACATTAAGCCAAAGAGTGCATGTGCAATAGGTGGTCTTAAACTTGCAGAAGTCATACTGACGTTGGTGTGTGCCACCCTACTCAGTATAGGAGTGAATGGAGGATTTTTTTGGCCCTTAGTCTTTAGGTGTCTGTTTTCGTAGGGTACCTGGATGCTTTGACAGCAAGTTATATGGTTTTACTTAGGTTTCAACAAGCAAGCATAAGAAAAGAGATCTTGATTCCAAATTGTTTTGACATGAATTTATTTCAGAGCATCTTTGCTGGGTGACATCTAACTGTAGAGGTGACCCAGGATAAAGTATTAATGACTTTCCCATTTTAGAGACAAAGAAGCTTGGTGTTGAAAGGCAGAGGACAATGCCTCCTTGGAAGAGAGAATTGGCTGATTATATTAAGTTGAAAAAATGACCTCACTAATAGATAAGCACCATGCACTTTATAGGTCAACTGGAGACGTTTAAGGTAGCAGTACTTGTGTATTGTGAAGGAACCCTGTCCATGGATAACCTAAAATGTTTGTCAGCTGACAGCCAAGCACCAAGAATTAAGCTGCAAATTTCCAAAGCCTTTAGGACTGTATCGTATGTTCTGCTCGGGTGATAGACTGACATGTCAAAGTGACATTTGTAATCAGCCTGTATATTACAGGGTAATGTATTTTTTTATATATTTGAGCTGATTCGTTACCATCCGGCATTTAAAGCTGCATCTGGTATTAGTTTAAGAAAATGAGCCTCACTGTAGCATTTAATCTTTGCTGTTGAAAAGTCTGGGCAAGGGCAGCTACCGGCTTTAGAAATAACTTAATTAATAACACAGGCCAGAAGAACGGGCTAAAGCAAAGGCCAGAAACATATTTAGTGCAAGTAATTGAACAGAATAGTTTATGGAAGGGCGGAAGAAATGAGAAGGAAAAACAATTAATGTGCACATCACAGAGAGCAAAAACTGCTCAGTGTGGCAATGACTATAATAAATACTTGACTGCTGAAATGAGACTAACAGACTATTAGTGAAAGAGGCAGGACCAGAATGAGAACGAGGATGGGGAACAGGATGTGTATAATACGCCCAATATACGTTACAGCAGATATTATGCACAGTGAAGTGCACAAAACCAAAGAATGGAAAATGCGAGTTGGCCTGGGGAAATAACCCAAAGGTTTGGGTGCAGATGTTCTCACTTGTTATAGCTACTGTACATTGAATTGACCTTTGGCTCCAATCAATTACAAAAAGCTAAAAAAATCCAATGGGAAATGGAAAGGTGCTGTTGCGTGGTGACCTTCTGAAAACATTCTGGTATTGAACAGCACGACTGAATTTATAAGCCCTGAAGGCAGCCTTTTCAATTTAAGAGTCACTTTGTGGAGGTGATGGGTGGGGTTTTTGTCACTGTGGACACAAATGGTCAATGCTAATTTCATTTAGTTTACTCATCCAGCTTATAACCTGTACCAGCCTTTCAAGATTGGGGAGATCAAGTGCCTGTCATAGCAGCAGTGGGTGCAGGGAGGGAACCAGGGCATTAGTCAAGATCCATGTCCATCCATGATATTTATTCAATTTAAATGTAGCTATATTTGGGAGGAAAACTAGAGCACCTGGAGAAAAAACCATGAAGACACAGGGAGATGGTGTAAACTCCACTAAGACAATAACCCGATTAGCATTTGCACCCATGACACTATAGCAGTGCATCACCATTCCACACTAGATCATATAGTGCCTTTCATAGTGAATGCAAACCTTTTAGCAAATATTTAGCAATATTTTAGCAAAAGGCAGTGTGTTCTGCATTCAGTGCTGGCCTCTATAGGACGCCACCATTCAATGGCAATTATTGTAGGCTGACAAATAGAAAGAAGGGTAAGAAAGGATAACATAATGGCACAAGTTACTCCTGGTTATTTTCCAAAGCACTATGCTTCTTTACAAAAAGGACTCTTTTTCTTCTTTTTCTCTGGTCTCTCGCTGATGACGTTCGCAAGGATCTCAGTCATCCAGAGTTGAATATATTCCTAACAGAAATAAATGCGTGAGTCAGTAAGTGCTTTTCAGTTGACTGTTAGCATTTTAAATGAAAACAAATAAATAAATAAATAAATAATGCTTGAAGTCCTGCCTTATATAATGCAAGATTGCTGCACCTTAGTCTGAACTGCTATGTACAGAATTGGATGCTTTCTTTAAGTAGTCTGAAAATCGAACACGTTTTCAAACCCTTTGTAAAGTAGATCTTTATCCTGTGAAATGAATTTCAAAAATTTTTAAGACTTGGACCAAAACTATGGTGTGCTTACTTGTGAAGCTAGTCTTTGTGAGCATGTCTTATGAAGCTTCTACAAATAATCTTAAACATTATAATATGAAAGCCAACTGTCCAGGGCTATTTTCTAAATTATCATCTACTGGAACTGGTTTCAGTCCACTGTGACCATGAAGTGGGTTAAGAGGGTGTGAGAATGTAATGTTATTCAAACAACAGAGCATTGCATCTGTGCAAATAGTGTTGGGATATCACTGCCATTCCCAAGGTTTATCACAGGACAGATGGGCACTTTGAAGAATACAAATTAATAAAGCATCTAATATTGGTATGCATACTGAGGTCTTGCAAAAACAAACAGTCATGATATCATTTTGAGTAAAAGAAAGACAGTCCAGTAGAAGAAGAAGGACCCTCTGGGAATGAAAGAAAGAGGCTGGCTAGACAGGTGCCGGGAGGTAACACTGCCTGGGAAGAGGGTGCAATGCACATAAGATGCCTGATGGTAATTGACAGGAGTGCACATACTGCTGAGCCACACTACAACTATTGAGTGCCCCACCTTCTTAGCCTCTTGCCTCCTTAAAAAATGTCAGTGTCTTTAGAAGTGACAGGATATACATATCACAAATTATGTGGCACTGTCTCCAGCAGGGTCCCTTTCTCCTGGGAATGTGCTCTTTATGAAAATACAGAACATACTTGAACTTGTGTATTTACTCCTTCAGTAACCATGGGGAAATAATTAAATGAGAGAGGTATGGTACAAAAAAATCTATCTATCTATCTATCTATCTATCTATCTATCTATCTATCTATCTATCTATCTATCTATCTATCTATCATATCTATCTATCTATCTAAGATAGATAGATAGATTTAACTTATTTTTAAATGCAGCTTTCACTTCCAATATACAGTGCAGTATAATCATTTATACATACACTAGCTGTGTAAGTCCATGCTGTAAAAAGCCCGGGCTCCTATAAAGCATGGATTTATAGCACTTCAATCAATCAATTGCATCAGTTGTGTATCAGCAGCTCCTTGTCGGTTTCGTTTTGCCAGCGTGTTCGCCTCCGTTGTCTATCACTGGCTAAGCGAGCTTATCTCTCCTCAGAGTTTCGTTTTGCTGATGTGCTCACCTCGCTTGTGTATTAGCAGCGTGGCTTCACTTTGGCGACAGAGTCGTTTCTTTGAGCATCAAGCTGTAACCTTGCACTTCCGGGCGGCGGGACAGACAGACAGACACACTTCCACATGTAGACATTTATACATAAGATATTCTGGCCAAAGAGAAGCCATTAGAGCATTACAGTCATTGTCCAGCTCTTTATGTGTGGTTTGGTGAAGTGCAGATGGATTCTTGCAGAAGCTTCTGGCTTCTGGAAGGTCACTCACCATTATAAATACTCACACATTTTACATAGGTAGGTATGGGTAACTGCCATCTCAGCTTATGTATGCATGGACTGTGCTCTCCTCAAAATCAAATAATATCTTTCTTCCCTATCTGTGCAGAGTCACTGCAGGCCTCCACCTGAAAGTGAAGGGTAAGGTCTGAGGTGATGAGTCAGGCCTGCTTTAATCAATCAAAACCCCTGCCTGAAAGAACTGTCCATACATCAGCTACATGTATGCTATCACAATTAGGCTCACAAATCACAATTATCAAATCATCCATCCATCCATCATCCAACCCGCTATATCCTAACTACAGTGTCACGGGGGTCTGCAGGAGCCAATCCCAGCCCACCGCCGGGCGCACAAACACACACACCCACACACCAAGCACACAATAGGGACAATTTAGAATCACCAATGCACTTAACCTGCATGTCTTTGGACTGTGGAGGAAACCGGTACCCAGAGAAACCCGTAGACACAGGAGAACATGCAAACTCCATGAGGAGGACCCAGGAAGCTAACCTGGGTCTCCTAACTCAAGGGCAGCAGCCTTACAACTGCGCCACTGTGCGCCCATCATCAAATCAGTTTTTCAATTATGGTTACAGACACCACCCCTAATGGATGTGACATCACAGAATTACTTAAAAATGTCACTTTATGACTAAGTAGTTTGTTTTTACATGAGTCTCTACAGTGGGGGCTATGAAACATGTATTGAACCCCATGTGGTATTTATTGAGTTTTGAATCACAGTGTATTTAAATTGGCTTTGAGACTCTGTTGTCTCATGGATCAAATGTTCCTTGGTTTGAATTTTGTCCCCATTGTCTGCATTGGTGTTAATCTCCATCCACAAAACAGTGCAGGTTTGATGAGTTGGAAATTCCAAACTGGCTCTGTTTGAGTGAGTGGGCCCTGCAATAGATTGGTACTCTGTCTGGAGTTGATTTTACCTTCTGGAAGGTCTACGTGGTGAGTGAATATCGTGACCTGACCAACACAATGAAAACAAAAAAGAAAAACTCTGTGAAAGGAATGGAAAGAGTATGGCACAGCTAAAAATCTGCCTAGAAGACTGTACACAAAACTGACTGATCATGCAAGAAGAAGACTAAAGAAGACTAGAGACTTATCATAACTCTGAAGGAGTTACAAGTTACAGATTAGAGAAACTGTGCAGGCAATAACTGCTCCAGGTGCTTTACCATTTGCAGCACACAACATCTCGAGTAGAATTTACAAGCAGGCACTTAGGACACGCTGAAATCAGCTGGAAGAAGGTTTTATGGTTTGATGAGATCAAAATCGAGATTTTTGGAAATCAGACTAAATTCTATATTTGGCATAAATATAGTGCATAATATCAAGCATGGTGATAGGAGCATCATGCTATGTGAATGCTTCTGTGCAGAAGGCCCTAAAGGCTTGAAAGGAAAAAGACTAAAAAGAATACACCAAAATCCATGGAAATTGTGAAGGAAAACCTGATGCAGTCTACAAGAAACCTGCACCTTGGGAGAAGATTTGTTTATCAGCAATACAACAACCCCAAACATAAAGCCAAGGCTACACAAGAACAGCTTAGAAACAACGTTAATCTTCTGTATTGCCATAGTCAGAGTCAAATCGCAGTCCAATTGAGAATCCGTGGCTGGACATGAAAAGGCTGTTCACTCATGATCCCCATACAGCCTGAAACAGCATGAGCATCTTTACATAGAGGAACGGGAAACATTACAGTTTCAGATGTGCAAAAACTTATAGAGACACTTTGTGCACAAAATCAAGGCTGTCATGACTGCCAAAGGTGCACTTACTAAATATTGTTTTGAAAGGAAAGAATACTTATGTGATCAAGTTTGTGGTGTTTTATATTTGCAACTAGCAAAATATCCGTGCTTCGCAGCGGCGAAGTACTGCCTAAAATTTTTATTAAGAAGAAAATTAAACCTTTTAAAATGAGGGAAAATATACAGAATTATTTGTTATGGATCTCTTGGTACACCACATTGTGAGTTCGGCCCTCCAGTTGTAATATGACCAGCTGTCGCTGAGCTTACTCTTAAGCATGTAACGCATCAGTTGGCCATGTGAAAAGTAATCTTGTTTCAAATCTCACAGCTTGGATTGCTGCTGTCATAATCGGTTTGAGTTTCATTGATGTTTCAATTACGACAGTATTTGTAGGACTTGTGTTGAAGAGACATTCAGCATCTGTCAAGCGTTGTAAGTATATAACCGGTTTTATCGATAACTTCACATCCAGCTTTTGAGAGTTTAAACATTCATAAACATCAAAGTGTCCACTACTGAAATCGTCACCTGTGAATCTAAGATGTTTAAGAGGCATTGGCGTTGTCCAAAGGTGTAAAAATGTGGCCATTTCAGTACATTGAAGCGACAACTGAACAATTCAGTGGCATCCATCAACTCACATGCAGATCCATAGGTGAAGGGCTTAAGCATTTCACTCTTATAGTGCTCCTGTGTAGTATAATTATCTCCTGTACAGTCATCAGTCCATACCTTTTAACCTGTCCCAGTCATTCAATACATAAGACACAATGGGGCATAAATAAGAAAGTTCAACATGGTTCGCCTAGAATTTCAATATGAAACATGCTTAACTTTTGTAAGTAAGTTGTAAGGAACGAGCCTGCTAAATTTCAGCCTTCTACCTACGGGGAAATTTGGAGAATTAGTTACGTTGGAAAGTTTAATATGGCGCTGACGGTGGTGTCATACCATCGAAATAAGTCTGTACATTGGTTTCAGTTAAACGCAGGGAAGCCGCCTACCCAAAATTTCGTGAAGATGGGGCCATAAATAAGAAGGTTCAACATGGTGGGCGTTTCACCATTATGTCCATTACGTGTAGAATTTCAAAATGAAACCACTTAACTTTTGTAAGTAGCTGTAAGGAATGAGCCTGCCAAATTTCAGTCTCTACCTACACGGAAGTTGGAGAATTAGTGATGAGTGAATGAGTGAGTGAGGGCTTTGCCTTTTTTTAGTATAGATTAAGTTAGACCACTTTGCAGAAATTTGTTTTATTCAAAATAAATCCCCAGTGGATCAATTTTGTATAACAATAAAATGTCAAAACTAGTTGAATGCTTCTTATTGGTACTGTACTCTGACCCTGTGTGCATCTGGGGGAAGTCAATTTAAACTGCCAGAGTGGCAAGCATATAATAAAATTCCAAAATGAAAAACATTGGGATGGCATTCACTACAGAAAGGTGCCATGTAAAGCTAAGTCTTCATTGTTAAAATGTACTTCATTCATCTGTCTTTGTACCCATTTGTACAATTTGTGATCTTAGGGAGAGTCAATATCTGTGGCAGTAGGTGAGAAGCGGGAACCAACTCTTTATGAGGCACTAGTCCATTACAGGGCCACACACACATCTTCCACTGAAGAATCCGCTCTAAGCTTACAGATGGCTTAACGCCCTATTACAGAGCTGATTTTATATTTTGCAACAGAATTGCATATGTTTAGGATGAAAACAAAGCACCTGAGACAAACCTACCCACGATAGGGAAAATTTGAAATGCCCCAAAGACAATAACAGGGCTTGGGATATTAACCCGTTATCCCAACGCTCAAAAACAACAGGTGCCAGCCACAGACCAAATCTACTTAGAAAAGACAGCTGCAGAGTTTAGAAATGAGTACAGTTGACATTGAACATAGTTCCCATATCAGCCAAACAAATCCAGCAGCAGAAGCAGCTATTATGTTAATTTAAAAAATAATTAAGCATATGGAGGATTCCAGGAGCCTCTTGTAAAACAGTGTATATGCACAAAATGTTGCATATGAACGTTTTCACGCCAAATCGCGAGTATAAAACTTAAATGTGGTGTAAAGTCACGACATTTTTCACAGTAGCACCCAGCGTCAAAGCAGTACTACTGTTCCAGTGTGGTTACCCTTTCTTTTTAGATCCACATCCCTAACACGGCTTTATAAATAAACTGAAATTAACCGCATATTGTTTATTAATTTAATGCATCTGATTGTAATTAACCTGTAACAATATAGTGGTTACAGAATTTCAAATATTCTAAATACAATAGCTGTTTTTAGCTTTTTATTCTTCTTTCATCTACTCGTAGGGATTCACAGGGGATCATCTTTTTCGATATTAATTCTCACTGCACCACTCGGAGTATTTACATCACTGTGTCTGAGTGGGGAATCACAGCTCAGCAGCTGATTGGAAGAAATTATCGGAACATAATCCTCCTCGATCGCGGAGTTTGCTCCAGAACCCCCGCATAGATGAAAATCGCAAAGTAGAAACCATATGTTTGTATGGTTATTTTATATTTTAAGCCCTTATAAACTCTCCACACTGTTAACATTATTAGAGCCCTTATAACACCCTTTAGTAAAAAAGTTTAATGTGCTCCATGACAAGACAGAGATGACAGTTTTTTCCCACAATTAAAAGAATGCAAATATATCTTCTCTTAAAGGACTGGTGCATCAAGAGCAGAGAATTTCGGGAGTTAGAGGCTGCTAGAAATGCAAACAATAAAAAAATCAATACGTGCTTTTGTGTTTTTTAAGATGCGAAGCCCCGCGATAAAGCGGCATTATTTAGAGGGCGTCCTATCCTCTAGGAAAGCAGCCTCTGTGCAACAGCCCCTCTGCTCACACCCCTCCGTCCCGGCAGTGAGAGTGAGAGAGCATAAAACAAACAATCAAGCACCACACAGGGCCATATCTTATATCATTGAGGAGGGTTTTTGTTAATATTAATACATGCTCTGATTGTAGTTTTTAAGCCATCCGCAATAGTGTCCTTTTTATGAAATCAACTGGGCAAACAAAATGAGGAAGCATGTACCATAGATTAAAAGACCCATTGTCCCTGAAATCCGAACCAACGAAAATCCATGATATATATTTAGATATGCTTACATTTAAAATCCCGATAAGTGAATCCTTGAAAGTCGAAGCGCGATATAACGAGGGATTACTGTATACAGCATCAAGCACATGCTGCCTCAGCCATGCTGTCTATTGAACTGTTCTTATATGGCAAACGCTTCAGAGCCTTTCCTCGTGGTTCAGAAACAGTTTCATCCCAAGAACTATAAACACACTCAATCAGTCCATCAAGTGCTCCTTGTAGAACTGTTTGTATTTATTAGTACAATCACCTCACTGTAAGCTTAGGGATACAGTTATAATATTGCACAACCTGAGCCACTTTATAAAGCACGTGCTTACATATGATGACGATATCATTTTAAGAAAAAATGCAGCAAAATATGTTTATTATATTATGCAGATAAAACTTTAACTTATTTAAACAGTCTATATTGTTAATAATTAAACATATGAGGACACAGTGCCGCAGCTTATAGCGAGCTGGCACTCTGTTCACGATTATTCCTGCCTTACGCTGTATTCTTGCTGGGGCTGGTACGACACTGGAAGGACAGATGGACAGAATAATTAAACATGCTATGAAGATATTTCAATGTTGCTTAAAAGTTTTGAAAAATTGGCGTTCTAAGCTTACAGATGGCTAACGTCTATTACAGAGCTGATTGTGTGGCAATTGGGTATTTGGAGAAAGAAAAGTAAGGACAGGAATTGTAGGTTAGTACGTTTTGAAAGAGTACAGTACTGCTACAATAAATTATTTCATCGAAGGTCACATACGGCTAGCAAGCATCTTGCATGAGGCATGAACAATCACTGCGCACCATGTTCCCATGTTTAATAATATGCTTTAACTCCTATCATCATGAAAATTATATCATATACATCTCAGTATTTTAATTATTCAGAGAGCTGTAATATTACAAATGTAATGGATTCTGTGTCCTGTCGGAGGAAGAGAAAGCCTGTTTAAGAAGCATATAGTGATTCCCCACATAGAGCACATAGACGATCAAATACAAAACAAAGCATTTAACGTGCTACTTTAGTAACGATAGGATTTAAGAAACTGGTAAATTAAAACAATTTAAAGATGAAGTTTATGATGTTCTACTTTTATGACAAATGTGATTAAAGTGGAAATTTCAACATTAAAGTTGACATTTCGTGCTTTTTTCACACTTTGTGCCTATTTTTTTCTCTGTACACTAATAAGCTTTTCATTTGACACTCAAACGATGGGCTACAACTTTGCTCTTTTTATTTCAGGCATTATGCGAAATTTGTGAACTTGAGCTTGAATTTCTCAGACACTATGTCACTTGATCCAGTTCCGTTTGTTGTTTATACTACTGTTTAAACCAACAAATAGTACATTTTTCCTTTCCTCCAATTGGTATTTGCTGAAATTCTTCTATTTCCCTCATGCTTTTGCCATTGCCTTTTCACAGAATGCTGAGCTTAAGGGCTTTTATGTTGATTTGCATATTCAAAGAGGCTAACTCTGGGAGGAGTTGGGTGGGGCAGCAAGGCGCGTGCACTTGCACTTTTCAGCTGACCGGGATTTATGTAGGGAAGAACGCGGAAGTTAGCGTTGCACAGATTTATGCATCTGGATTTTTTGTGCATAGCACTTTTCCCGCTTTGTCCATATGACATGTTAGAGTGTGAATTCGTCAGTTATATGCATGAGGCCCCAGTTCTCTAAAAGTTCCAGCCTTGCATAAGAATCAATAACCAATCCACATGTTGAACATGAAGTTCAGCTTCATGAATGAGTGGTGTCTCCAAATAAAATGTGTGTGAACTGAAGGGTGCTATACCATAGCCTGGGTGGCACAGTGGTTAGTGCTTATACTCTACACTTTAAGGAACTTCACTTCAGCTTCCAACTTCTACAGTCTGTACATAGTCATCCATGTTTGCTTTTTAAATTTCTTTTTAAATTATTTTTCATTCATGCCAAAAGACTTATTGGTTGGTTTTACTGGTGACTTCAAACTGGCTTGTTTTAAGTATGCTTGTTATGTTTATTTGCTTCTTACCTTTTTATATGATGCAGTTAGGATTGGTTCTAGCTTCCTACAAACCTTTAACTTTAATAGATAGATTTAAAAAATGTATGGATGTCTTACCTAATGCCCATAGTATTTTATAGGGCATGATCCTGGCCTGTACACTAATTTGTGTTTTGTCTTTTCACTGTGCTAATGTTCACTCAGATGCTTGTACTAGAACAGATAGTAGAATGTTACTTCACAAAATAGCAAAAGTAAAAATTAAAGATATAAACTTACAAATCTATTTCAAATTACAGTAAAAGAACAGCATGAACTGGGTCTGAGCATTGAAATAAATCCATCACTTTTCATGCAGGCAGTGGATCCAGATTATCTGGATAGAATTTATCTGTCTGACAGAGTTGGGCTTAGCAACTATGAAAATGGACTTTGAATGCCCAAAAGTTAGACTTTCAAATCCTATGTTCTGTGTAACAAGTGAGATGTGTTCTTTGCCTCCTTTGTAACTACATGAATGAATGAGTTGTGTCTGTGAAGTTACAGTAAATGGAAATGCGCTTGACTGTGAATGGTGGTATAAAAAGAACATTGCTTGATTATTTTATGCCTTATGTTCTAATATGCTGCAGACTAGACAGCTGGCCATGCTAGATTTTTTGTTTTCTGTTAAAGTGTTGTCACAATTTTGAGTGAGAGACTAACACTTAATGACTGCAATTGCTGGATCTTGTTTCATTGAAGATTTTAAATTGCACAACTAAAGGCCAGTTTATGCATCCTGTGCTGTCTTTTTTTTTGCACCTTCACAACAGCATCAGAATGTACGGCAGCGCATTTGACCCACAGAGAAAAAAATTAAGGACACAGTGAAAAGGTCTATTTTGTGAATAAAGTGGAAATTTCAGTTTTAATCTCGAAATGTCCATTTTAACCTCGCCAGTTCATTTTATTATCATTAAAGCAGACTGGCTTAAAGGTCATCGTAAAAGCACCCAGTTATTAATCGTTATGTGCTTCTGGGGCTTCCTCCTGCACTGACAGCAGCAGCAAGCACCTCACAGCCTGGAGTTTGCATGTTTTCCTCGTGGGTTTCGAAGGTGTGCTCTGGTTTCCTTCCAAACACATGCAGGTTTGGGGATTTGGTGACGCTAAAATATCCTTGCGATGAGCCGATGTCCCATCCAGGGATTGCTTCTGCCTTGTGCCCAAAGCTTTCTGGAATGGGCGCATCCCTGGATTGGTGGATGTAATCATTAAACATCCTTTTCAGCGGTATTGTGTTACGGTGTCCTCGGAATTTAATGGAAGTTGCAGGCAATTCACAACACAGCAATGCCGAATGTTTTCTCACCGTGATGATGTCTTGCACTGCCACCTGGTGGAATCTTCCAGATTTATGTAAAAGTATGTGTGCAAGTATAAACAGTACAATGCTTGCATAGCAGTATGGAGTATGTGTCACATGAAGTAATAACTGGGCCTAAGAATCCAAGGGGATGACAAATTATACAACTCCCTCGTGACATTATCAGCACAGTTCTACATTTCCCTGGCCCTGAGAAGATGCCCCTGTTCCCCATTCCTTGTTGGCAGCCAGAACTGTCCTACAGACATGTCAAATTAATTAAATTAGGCATGAGACTGACATTCCTTGGTACCGCCTCTATCCAGTCATTGGCGGGCACACAAGACACACTGGCCAATCCCATGCCTATCAGCGGGTGGGACTTCGGGTCCAGCGCCATTTTGGCTCTTTCCTTCCCAGTCTTGGCGGCATGCTGGCTCTTCAGGTTGCAGCGTCTCCCTCTCAGCAGCTCTCCCAGCTGCTGCTGCTAACGAGGCACAGCGGTTCGACATGCCGCCTGCCACTGACAAGGGATCCGGGCAGCTCCTGCCTGTCGAAGACAAAACTCATGCAGCCAGCAGAGCCTTGCCAGCAAGCAGGAACTTACCTCCCGGGTCCTGTCTGTCCGGAGAAACGCGTCCCGGCATGGCCTCGCTAGGTGACATGCTGTCCTGGGCACGCCGCGGGAGCCGCTGCACTCCAGCAATGCCCGTTCTCCTTCCTCCGCAGCTGGGAAGCTTGGCCATACTGCGGATCGGCGGCAGTCGTGGGGAGAACGCTCCGTGGGGTGAGGTCCGCTGCTGCGCTGGGCGTCTACAACAACATTGTTTTGTACAGGTTTCCGCCTTTGGAACAGGCGGAGCATCCTGCCGGCACGCCAGCTGTGAATCGCCCAGGACACAGACAGACGGACATCTTTTCTTCCACCACACACATGTTTATTTACAACTATTTACAGTCTAAAGTGCACACAAACCCAGTGCCTCCAGCACCCGATTCCCCAAAGTCGGACCTCTCACAGTCCTTAAAGCCTTTCTTGGGCCGCCTCAGTCCTCTCTCCAGCTCCGTCCTCTTCCACCGACCCCTTTTATCACACCCCGGATGAGCTCCAGCTGCTTCCCGGCATTCCTCCTCGCAGAAATGCACCAGTGTGGCTGAAGTGCGGCTGCGCGCGAAACCCTCCGGGTGTCCCCTGTCTTCTTCCTCCTAGCACTTCCTGGCGTGGCGGAAGTGCTGCACTCCAAGTTTCTTCAGGCACCGGGGCGCCACCTGTCGGTGGCCATGGGCCCCTACAGGGTTGGGCTTCCAAGCCCCTTACTCGAGGCCACCAACAAAACCAAGGCGGTGCCCTCGTGGTCGGGAGGAGGCACCCAGCCGTCCTCCGATCCACTCGGCGTCCGGCTAGGCTCCACTCCCAGCCGCCTGTGACACTCTACACAATTTATCTTTTATGAATTACAATCACCTTGTAATTTTGCATATGAGGATGCTCCTCAAATGCCACTCTGAAACATATATGGAGCATGCTAATTAACCTCACACATATTCAGTCACTATGCTGTAGAACTTCATTGGCTGGGAGAGCATCCTCCCCTCACGATGCTGTTTTCAAGATTATCTATGTTCCACAACTGAGAGTGCAAAATTATGTGTGGCAGTATAGCGCCACATGTAATGACGTGATTGCTGTGGCCCTATGAAGCACTGCAGGTTCCGCCAGTTACTTTGCTAATAAGACAGCTACATACAGTACCATTATGTCAGTCAAAATTACGTTGTCTCAAAATAAGTTAATCACAGGTTGACCCAGGGCATTGAGCCATGCCTTTTCTCAGTCTCACCTTAGCAGCACAGATGGCTTGTGCTTAGAAGAAATGTCATTGCTCATGGTTAGCAAAAACAGCTTCATTCTCACTAGATGCCTTTACAGCAATTATAGTAAATTGTCCGATTATGTTTGGTAAACCAGACCCCACTGCAAATTGCCTTTTTATGTTGGCATAAAAATTATTTTTAAGTATTTGCACCCACACCATACAAAAACTTTCACGTAGTGCCTTGACTGTCGGTTAGCGGCTTGATGGAGTGAAACTTGGTTGAGATATTCCTTCCTGCTGGTCAGTTACCTGAGAATTAACAACAGGTAGCCAATATAAACTGACAAAAAATAAAAAAAATTTTAACAATATTTGTTTCTATAGCACATTTTTATACTTAGGATTTAGCTCAAGGTGCTTTACAACATTTCAATGAAGTAATTACATGTAAAGAAAAAATATAAAATTTAGATAATACTAATGCATAAGTAGTTTACAAAAATAAATAATGCACAATTACATTAGATAGATATATAATTAAGTGAAAAAGAATCCTTAAATAAGGAACCTCCAGTTAACCTGTAGAAGAAAACAAATTCTGTAGGGTTCCAGGTCATATGACTGCTGGGGCCCCCCACTGAGCATTCTGCCTCTCAGAATTTTTTTTAAGTCATTCTTTATTGTTTTTTTTTAGGCTTCGTGTTAGTGGATTTGACTCAGTAAGTCTCATGGCAGGTTTCATTCAAACATCACAGGTAGCTGCACAGGACGTTAATCAGATGATGGTGGCACAGCACGCCACAGCAGTAGAACCCATAAAGAAAACAGAAAACTAAAGATCAAAAAAGATTGCAGCTTCAATGAAGAGAATGATAATTATGTGCATATCTAGTTTATTAAGGACTAGCAAAATACCTGCACTTCTCAAGAGAAGTAGTCGCGTTAAATAAGTTATGAAAAGAAAAGGAAACATTTTAAAAATAATGTAACATGATTGTCAATGTAATTGTTTTGTCACTGTTCTGAGTGTTGCTGTCATCAAGGATTTGATTATCATTAGTTCTTTCAATCAGATTCATATTTGGAGGACGTGCTGTGTTCAAGTTACATTCCGTGTTTGTGAACCATTGTAAAGATAACAGGTTTCATTCATCGAATTGTTCACTACCCAAATCGCTACTCATGAATCTAAGATGTTTAACAGGGATTCGGTATTAAGTTGTGGAATTGCCTGCGGTATTTAGCGACAGTGTCACAAGGTTTTTCCATCTAGCTGCATCAGAAAATGTACCATGACGTCTGACACGCCTCCTTTTTACTGTTTTGCAGGACTTGTGTTGAAGTGACATTCGGTATCTGTCAAGCGTTGTAAGCATACAAGCGCCTTCATCAATAACTTCGTATCGTAATAAATGAACAATAAAACAGTGGAGAAGCCATGAATGAAATAAAAAGGCTGCAGTTATCAGCAGGGAGACATGAATACCATGGCGAAGCAAAGAAGGGAATGAAGAGACAGGAGCGACGGACGGCCTTATTTTGGAAGGCAGTCAATTACGTGGGAGGCGTGGGGCTGGGGGATGCAATATAGGCAGGCAGCCAACTATGTGGGAGGCGTGGTAATGGGGGACGCAACGCCGGCTCACCCGGTGACCGAGCTGCAGGCTATGGCCGTATATATGTATATATATGTAGGTTCCAGTTATGACCGTTACACGTAGAATTTCAAAACGAAACCTGCTTAACTTTTGTAAGTAAGCTGTTAGGAATGAGCCTGCCAAATTTCTGCCTTCTACCTACACGGGAAGTTGGAAAATTAGTGATGAGTGAGTGAGTCAGTCAGTCAGTCAGTGAGGGCTTTGCCTTTTATTAGTATAGATATAACTAAATTGTAGCTATAAAGAAGCCAATTTCAAAAGTGGGTTTTGGCATTTTTAAAAGTGATCCATGGTGTTAGATGAATGTTTCTGTATTGGTAAAGTATTCCAGATGTTTGGTAAATAACAACAAAATTCACAAAAACAGCCTTGATCCTCTGAAAAGAGACCTAAAATACCTCACTTTTAAGGTGTAACACATCAACACACATGTTGCATATGCTTGAGTCAGAGTGACTGTAAATATGCGCATCTTTTATAAATTCTGACAGTTCTACACATTTCCATTTGCATACACAAGCTTTATAAATGAGGCCCCTATGCACAAGGACAAAAAATATATTCTGCAGATAAAATGACCCAACCAGGAATCATATGCAGAAACCAGAAGATATGAAGTCTTAACTCCATCCACATATTGTTCATTCTCTGTGAAATGAGTTGTAAAATGGGCGCTTACTTGTTTTCATGTTTACATGCATCTTTGTAAATCGAAGTTCACTTAATACAGCATTTCTCCAATTCTGTGAGTGGCACTGGGGTTGGCATGAAGCGGTCTCACAGCTTCAGAGCCTTGGATTGACTGTAATTCCCAGTTTAGTCACTGTCTGTGTTTAGTTTGCCTTTCTCCTCAAGTTTCCCATTTCATATCTGAATGTCTAAAAGTATTTGGTTAATTTGAGATTGTAAACTGGCCTGATGTGTGTGTAAGTGTAGTATCAGATGGATTGGCATCTTGTCTGAGGCTGGTAAAAGTCTGATATCTGATGCTGCTGGTGTAGGCTCTGTTTCATATAAAAAGCAGAATCTAAACTTTGGGACCTCCTTACCAACAGTGGCAGATTTTACTGAAGTGGCGCACAAAGTGCTTTACTACCATTACTTGCACATGGGAGGTAGCTAAAGGGGTTGGAAGAGGGTAATTCCATGCCAGACCAGGGGGTGGCAGTGTGCACTAACCCTTTCTCATTTTCTTCTGCTAACCACCCAAAGGAAATTCCACCTGGGCCTGATGACATCACTTCCAGTTCCGTGCCCAATGACATCACTTCCCTACCCAACTTTAAAACGACATTTTGTTAGCCATGCATCAGTTCTGTTTTGGACTCAACTCTGTAAAGAGATATTGATGAGTTTTTGCTCTTTTTTTCACCCAATCTTTAAGTATACAGGGTGGCTACTCCAAACCTTTTTCTGTGTCCCTCTCTTTATTTTATACTGTATACAGAAATACTTTTTCTACATATGTACTTTTAAGGAATTCTTTAAAATTATAAGAGTTAATTTAACACAAACTATTTTACTGAGCAGTTTCCCACTCTGTCAGTGTTAGGCACCTGAGACTTCAGCATAAGTTGGTTGGTAGCTTTTTTTTCAAGCTAGTGCTTATGCCTGGTGCTGGTGTTCTGTTGAGAAGAGAAAGTGAAGTAACCAAATCAGACAAGAGCAAAATCAAAGTCATAAGGACAGGCAAGACTCAAACCAGCAAGTCAAATAAAAGGTTCCAAATGGCCAGAGCCCAAACAAATAAAAATTTTTAGGGTAAGGAAGCTAAATGTCACAACCAGGCAAATGATCTCCACAATTTAACACTACAAAGTCTTTTTAGAATATTTGGAAACTTGAATAACTCACAAATATGTGATACAAACCTTTATACCATCACTTTTCCCAAAGTCTGGTGGGCACAACTTAGCAATTCACAACTAATAAATAAAATATGGCAGTGGCAACTGGTAAAATATGACATCACTAAAGGAATAAAACACCTTATTCAAAACTTAGTTCCATGCAAAACATACAAAAATTTAGGATCCCAAAATGACCTAACAAGGCTGAAAATATTCTAAAAATGTGTTCTGGAGAGCTCATGAAAAATGTTCCTATTATGTAACAGCCCTCGCCCTAAGGTGCATACATGGACATGAACCCTGGCTATAGGTTTACCTGGAAAATAAGAAAGAAATTGTTCTAGGGACTTGAATGTGATCACTCCAAACCATTTTTACAACAAATTTTTATCAATTATTTTTATGTGTGTTGGAACAATGCTACCACATAGTAAGGAGACCAGATTTTGCATCCTGGGTGCCTCCTACATGGAGTTTGCATGTTCTCCATTTGGGTTTCCACCCACAGTCCGAAGACAAAAATGATAAACTGGTCCCAGTGTGTATTCACCCTGCTGGTGTCCTGCCCAGGGATTGTTCCTGCCTTGCACCCAATGCTTGCTAGGACAGACTCTAGCTGTCCCATGACCCGACTCTGCATAAGCGGATTTGATGGATGGATGGAGTTTTACATACCAGCAAAGTGTGTCACACAACAGAACTCTTTGTATAATATAATAAATATGACGACCACTCTTGGACACTCACAGTGCCCTGGCATTTGTCCACCCCTGTTCCTCCTTGATGTCCTAACACTAGGCTTTTGTTAGTCACTTCTGTTGTTTAAAGAGAGCCTTTAAAAAGGGTGCTCACAATGACACACTCCCCATAATGCTAAGCAAAAGCAGTCATGTAAGACACCATGGCTGGTTTAACTTTAGTCTTCAGATTTCTCTCTGTGTCTGTCTTATTCCGCTCATTGCTTATTCTCCTTTTATATTTTTTATCAGGTGTGAAACACTACCTTTCTCTTTTTGGTATCTTTTGTGTTGATGCCCTGTTCATTTTTTCATTTCTGATCCTTCTGTTTGTGCTGCACATTTTAGTTGGCAGGCTTTGAAAGAACACCTCCACCTTCAGCGTCTGATTAGATGGTGCAATCTGGCTTTAAATACCACCCCCACCTCCCTCTGAGCTCACACACAATCAAAAGCCTGCATGTGGGGATGAAAGATGATTCATTTGCAGACACAACTGAGTACCCCAAGATAATGCACAAAGAAGGCATGTTTAACTTGCAAAGAATGCTCCAGCCTTTCATTAAGCCAGCTCATTTCTGAAACCACTCCTTAGGATGCCTAATTTGGATAGTGTGCTTTTCACATTCAAGAGGAATGACATAAAAATTGGTTCTTCACTCTAACACAGACAAAAAATGGACAACTGGCAGAGTATTTTCTTGAGTGTCTTCTGTGTTACCTTAACAATGAGATTATTAATGGTATTGGCTCACAAGGCAGTGGTTCTATGAAAATCTGTGCTCACCCTTATTATCATTGTGGCAGTCCGTCGAACAATGACACTCTCCATCCATTTGTCTCATCTCTGTCACTCCCCCTTCAGTGGTAGGAGAGCATTTCAATTTGGAAAAGTAGACCTGGGAGCAGGATGGGCAGGTGAATTGTCCCCCAGGCACAGTGGGTTGGCATCAGTAATTATGTTTTGCCTCTCTCTTCTCCTCTTATTGATTTGTTGTTGTTCAAAGGGATGGTCCATCTTCAAAGAGTGTGATCTCCAGCAAGTATTTCAAGTTGCTCATATGGAATGGAGCAGGCCTTGGGGAAAAGTTTTAAGTGGCCCTTTCAGCAGATAGAAGGACGTATACATGAGGTCTCTTCTCAGCGGTAAGAGCACCGCATAGATGTGACAGCTAATTGGTGACAGGATAGACTCAATCCCATGTGACCCTGCATGGAATGGTAATGGACAGATGATGGAGGAATGGAATGTTGATCTGCTGAAGTCCACAAAACAGAAAATCACTATGGAATTAAATAATGGGTTTAATTAGCAATGAGAATTGGCTTCAAGGTAAGAAACTGAATGAAGGTTGGAGTATGAGGCCTCAAATTAGTTGGTGATTTGTTGGCTCACTTCACATCAAATTTAAGTTTAGGTGCCGTTTAAGGAAAAAAAAAATCAATTCAGCCGTCAGAGTATCAAGAAAAGTCAATTAAAATAAAGGGAAATAGTTAATTAGAAGCAAAAACTAGTCACTAATTAAGAAAAATGGTTAGAATAAAAACTTGCAGCCACAGTAGCTCCCCTGGTGGCTCATGTATAAATGGTGCATACCCACAAAAATGTTGCGTAAGCCCTTTTCCATGCTCACGTCGCGATGTATAAAACCTAAACTTGGCGTGAAGCCACGCACATTTGCACACCAGCTAAATGTTTGGCGTATGCAAGTTCTCTGCTCGGTTTTGCAAATTGGCAGCACCCAGCTTCAAAACAGTGCTTTTATTCCAGTGTGGTTTCCCTTTCTTTTTTAGACCCACATTCCTGACACGACTTTATCAAATACACTGAAGTTAAACACATATTGTTTATTAGTTTATGGCATCTGATTGTAATTAACCTATAACAATATAATGGTTCTTGGAATGGCCAAACTATTCCAAATACCATAGCTGCTCTAGCGTTGTTCCTCTCAATGCAATACTCAGAGTATTTATCCCACTGTACCTGAGTGTGGAATCACAGCTCTACAGCAGCTGATCGGAAATAGAATTATTGGTATACAGCATCTAATATGCGCTGCCTTTCCTGTATTCAACTCGCGGTTCAGAAACAGTTTCATCCCAAGAACTGTAAATGCACTCAATCAGTCCATCAATTGCTCCTTGTAGAACTGTTTGTACTTATAAGTACAATTACCTCACTGTAAACTTGATACAGCTATAATATTGCACAACCTGAGCCACTTTATAAAGTGCGTATTTACATATGATAATGATATCATTTTTAAGATTAAATGCAGCAAAATATGTTTATTACATTACACAGATAAAATGTTAAAATCATTTAAATAATCAATATTGTTATTAATTAAACATGTGAGGACACGGTGGGCTAGTGCTAGCAACGATCTGGTGCCCCGTTCAGAGATTATTCCTGCCTCGCGCTGTATGCTAGCTGGGACTGGCGTGACCCTAAATGGATAGATGGATGGAATAATTAAATATGTACTACGAAGATATTTCAATGTTCCTTAAAAGTTTTGAAGAATCAACGTTCTAAGCTTACAAATGGTTTAATGTCTATTACAGAGCTGATTGTGAGGTGATTGGTTACTTGAAGAAAGAAAAGGAAGGACAGGAATCGGGGGTTAGTACATTTGAAAGAGACAGTAATGCTGCAGTAAATTATTTCATCGAAGGTTGCACACAGCAAGCATCTTTGCGAGGCAGGAACAATCTCTGGACAGAGAGCCAGCTCGTCACTATCACTGCGCCACCGTGTTCCCATGTTTAATAACATGTTTTAACTCCTATCATCATGAAAATGATATCAAGTATACATCTCAGTATTTTAATTATTCAGGGAGCTGTAAAATCATTAATGTAATGGATTCTGTGTCCTGTCGGAGCAAGAGAAAGCCTGTTTAAGAAGTGCGTAGTGATTCACACACATAGAGCACTCGGAAGATCAAATACAAAGCAAAGCATTTAACGTGCTACTTTAGTTACGATGGTATTTGAGAAGCTAGTAAATTAAACAATTTAAAGATGAAGTTTATGATGTTCTACTTTAATGACAAAATAAACTATGTGAGTAAACTGGAAATTTCAAGATTAAAGTTGACCCATTGTGTGACAATTTTTTTTCTTTTCTCTGTACCCTAATAAGCTTTCATATGACACTTAGACGTTGGGCTATGACTCGCCTTTTCATGACGACTTTGATATCTGACAATTTCTTTTTTATTTTGGGCACTGCGCGACTTTGTGAACTTGAGCTTTTGTGTTTCTCCGACACTCTATGTCACTCGATCAACTTCCTTTTGTTGTTTATACCACAGTTTAAACTAACAAATAGTACATTTTTCCTTACCTACACCTTGTATTCACTGAAATTCTTCTATTTTTCCCCATGCTTTTGCCATTGCCTTTTCACAGAATGCTGAGCTTAAGGGCTATTTATATTGATTTGTATATTCAAAAAGGTGTAATTCTTTGGGAAGTTTGGGGAGAGGCAGCAGATGCGTACACATGCGCTACTTTTCATGGGATTTATGGAGTGTAAGAATGTGGAAGCTGGCGAACGCACAGATTTATTCATCTGTATTTTTTTGTGCGTACGCACATTTCTGCTTTTGTCCGTATGCCATGTTTTAGTGTGAATTCTACGCACGCCGATACGCATGAGGGCCCAGGACTGGAGTTGGAGACCCCTGGTCTACATAATCTAGTAGCTAAACTGGAACAAAATACAGCAAAAATTTGAAAAACTAAATAAAATGATGGCAGAATACCTTCAAATGGTAAAAGAAAGAGTCTTGCTTTTCAAAATCATTCAGAAGAACCGATATTCTGCCATGTTTCACTCCTGTTTTTCACACCCTAACTCATATAAACATACTCCTTGTCAGGCATGAGAGCATCAGGTATGTTGCATAGATTTGGGTCCATCTGAATTACGTACAGGAGGGTATCTGGGTGTGACACAGATCCTTAAGCAATTTCCATTTGCCCTAGAATGGAGGACAGGTCTCAGGAAAACTGAAGATTTCACTTCCTCTCCCAACTTGTGAGCCCACATTCACAGGAAGTTCGATTTCAAACTGGACCAACCTCTAACTGAGAAGATTGCATCCTGAAAGGAAGACAACCATGAAGCCTAATCATGGCTAGTGTCATCATCACCAGCAATCATTTGCTAATTTGTCTTTATTTTTCATAGCAGGATATTAAAAGGGGCAATCTTTATTGTGTTATTCTTCATTTTAAACCCAACCCCGCAATGCCACAATGTTGCAGGACTCTTGAAAGTAGAAAGGATTTCCCACAAGCAGGAACCAATCCTGGGCAAAATACTAGATCATTACATGGTCCACTTATGCACCTCTCCACACTTAGACTTGTAAATTACCTTCACACACAGACACACATACTGTAAGTTAAGAGTGTAGGAGGGAAACTGGAATATCCAGAGGAAAACCACCTCATTACTAGAAGCATACTGAGTGTAGAGTCAAAAGGCAAGAGGCCAGGCAATATTGGTGGGCTAGGGGGATACAGTGGGACAGAGGATAGGTGAAGGAAGTACTTTGGACCAGTACAGTGGTTTGAAAGTAGATGAGCCATCCTACCTTGTAGACAAGGACTTGAAGACATGGAAACCAAAACGACTGAATGTCTGCATCATCAAGAGCCCACTCTGTTCCGTTGGATGGATCCCACCCTTTCTAGTCACTATAAAGGTTTAAAAGGCAGAACACAAAGTGCATATAAACAGAACAGAAGCAAAATCCTGTTGTCTCTCTGTGTCTTGAACTTTTTCTATTCATTTGGGTGACTCGCCCATTTGCCATCACACCACAAGCACTCAGTTTCACTTCTCTGTCTCTCTGTTTTGGCCTCTTGCCCTCCTAACAGATTAGTGTTCACCCCACTCCACTGCTGACTCTGCACTGAATAGGGTATTACTTCAGACCTCACTCTAGAATCACTTTTGGGGTAGGGCCGGATCTTTTACTTGCTCTAAGGACACCATGTTAGAATTCATCCAGTTAGCAAAATACCCCAAGGCCTTCAGTTGCCCTTTCAGTAGGGACCATACATCCACTAATGCTTATTGCCTCTTGTTTTTGGACCTTAGCTTCAGTTTCACTTTTGTAAGATGGAGAGGAATCTGCTGGGCCTTCCCTTCCTATACCATTCTATTTGAAAATTGCACCCTCTGCTTCAAGTAGTTTAAATGCCAGAGCAAGAATTGTTGGATTTTTTTTTTACATTATCATATTCTTAGAACATTAAGTACAATAGAGATTATCAGTGTCTTTCTTGAGGAAGGGGCTTAAAAAAGAAATTTCTAGAAGTATTGACAGGTCTTCTACACAGGAATTCAAAACAATTTTTCAAAGAGTCAAAAAATGCTAAATAAACAAAAACAAAGCAAAACAGTAATTTTTTACTGCAAGATTTTGTAGATAAGAAGAAGCATCTTTAAAAGTTGCACTGTACTGATGTTGGATATTGCAAATTATTAGCAACTGATGCCATTACCATAAAAAGTATTACGGTGAGGAATAGCAATGGCAGGGAAAATGGCACCCGCGATGCCACCATCATGCATCAATAAAATAATAACAAAAAATAAAAATACATGTGTCAAAAATGGAATTAGACATAGCAAAGCAGAATATGAATACGTTTAAAACAGAAGTGTTCTCTCTGTACCATAAGCTGACATCCCTGCATGTTGTCCTTCTGTGTTATTCAGCGCTCATGCTGAGCTTATGGCCCCATAGCAGCCCCGGTATTTCTACATTGGCATATGCAGGTCCTCACCTGCTGCCAGTGTGCCTCCACTGTTTCATATCTGACAATACAAAAACACATTCAGAATTATATATTTTTGATACATTTATTGTATATCCTGGCACATATTGTGCTGTGCTCAGCATATTACATTCACCAAAGTAAGAGATCCTGAAAGAAAAAAGTTCTTCACTATTTCGGTTTACTTGGATACGTGCTCTATACATTTTCAATGAAGAATGTGCAATTTTATACCAAATCAAATTAAATAAGAGCAGCATAAACAATTGTCAAAATGATAGAGATGAGAACATAATACATATATATAGATGTATATATTGTGGAAGGTACGGGGCCCAAACCCGGACACAGTCAGGCTCAGAGACACAAGTCCAAAAGCAGTACACAGCTTATTTCCTTGTTGGGCAGCTCTATTCACCAGCTCCTCCTTTCAGAGCTGAGTACACAATTAAACAGTACAGCAATGCTCAGTCCCTTCTCTTCCTCTTCTTTCTTTCTTTCACTCTCTTTTTCTCAGCCACCTCCATTCCTCTCCATACAAGCTTGGCCCACTACGTCCTGACTCTGGCTCTCAAACAGGGTGAGGCAGCCTCCTTTATAGTGCACCCGGAAGTGCTTTGGGTGCACTTTGATTCTCTTCCGGCCACACTCCTGGGTATGACGGAAGTACTGTAGACCAGGGCTTTGGAAATGTCCAAGTGCCCCCAGGTGGTGGCCACAAGCCCCGGCAGGGATGAGCTTCCAAGCTCCAAGCCTGTGACCCTGATGTTCCGGGGGAGGTATTGCCATGAACCTGTCCTCTCCCCAGGTCCTTCCATCACAGGGGCGTCCTGTCTGGTCAAGGGCCCCAGCCACCCGCCACAAATTCAAATTCATATATATTCACCTGGGAAGTCAATATTGTTGAAAAAAATTAAACAAAATAAAACAAAAATTGATCTAAAGCATTTTTAACTGAAGTAATTCTGTGATATTGAATACATTTAACTAAATGTACATAGTAAACTGAAAGCTGGCCCAATGTAAATATTTTGCAGAAATGTTAGAAAGGTTTTCTTTACACAAAGAACCATAGATATGAGAAACAAGTTACCACGTAGTCAGTAGTACCATGGGGACCTTTAAATCTCACTCCGACGATATTTTGCAAAATGGCTATAATGGGCTATTCTCATTAAAATTGTTCCTATGTTCTTATGTAATATATTTTATTTCAAATGTGTCATCCCTCACATACCTTTGTGGAACCATGGGTGTAATTATAAAATTCTCTAGATGTTGCAGTAGTGTAGATAATTCCAGATGCTAATTCAGTTTCAGTTTATTTCGGGTATAGCAAGCTTCACTGAGTGGAGGTAACACATTCTATTCCATATCACATGTAAGTGTTACACAGAGAGACGACAAATGAAGAAGCATTGAGAACAAATTCATAGAAGATGCTGTTTCAATTAATTATTTTTGTTTTCAATAAGTGGTAACACTTTAGTTTAACTATATGGTATAAGCAACTATTAACAGTCTTCATGCTATATAAAACATTGTATGTGCCTTTTAAGCATGATATCAATGACACATGACAGTAACATATTTCAAGAATCTTATTATTTTCAACAACATAGTTAATAAAATCTTTATAGACTGTTAATGGCTGTTAATAGATAAGTAAACTGAAGTGTAACCACTTTAATTAAATTGATCTTTATAAATTTATGTCATTACACTTCAGATTGTTGCAATATACTGAGTAGCATCTTTTCCGTACATATATCTAATCGTGAATTGGTCCCAAATTTACATTTAATTTAATATCTGTTTTTTAAAGAAGTGAGACTCAGTTGAGTCATATTTTTCCAAATTCAGCCATGAAATGTCAAGCTGTAAATTTTGTGGCTTTCTCTGCACCATCCTTATGTATAAAAACTTCATATCTCTATATATATAAAACCTAACATCTGTCTGTCTGTCTGCATTTCTGTCAACTTTTCACCAGAGAACTACTTAATGGATTTAGATCGGGTATTTGTCTATAATTTGCTTGAACATTGCTGAGTTCTGAGACAGAGGTTGCCGGCCAAGGGGAGGGGGAGTCGGGCAGGGCACTACTCACTCATGCGCCAGCCTCCGTTTCGAGTTGGTCTACCTGTCACCACGTTTTGGAGTGTACCTGTCTCCGCTTAGCTAACGATACCTGTTTGTTTGTTGATTTTTAAAGTTTGTCCTGTTTCATTACTACAGGCGGAACCCAGGGGAAAGCTAGTATAGTATATAACAGTTCAGTGAACATGAAGAGTGCATAATGGATGGTTGCCCTCATCTACTTGTTTTTTTGAGTCTGTGGTTATCTCTCTTTGAGGAATATGTACGTTTGTGTTATTTGCACTACATATGCAGTCAAGGCTGACAAATCTACAAAGTGACACAGATTCGGAGGTTGACTGATGTCAATAGTTACAGTTTGACGCCTGATGTTTACACAGTGCAGAACCACACATTCCACGGCTGCTCTTGGGTCCCAATCTGGGTGGTTCGTCGTGTGGTGGGTGCAGCAACACATGCTGTAACCATCATATGCTCCCATGATGGAACACATTGTCCCAGACTGTGACCTCAGATTTCAGCAAGAGCTTTGTTTAGAATTCTGGTTAAGAAACCCTTAGGTTCTCACTCTTCGCTGTTTTGGGAATTTATTTTGACACATTATCATTTTATCTTTTGGTTATGACCCCGGTTTTGTTTTATGACTTTTTATTTCCTGGGCTTTTGTGCTCTGTTATTGTGTGCACATACAATATCTTGCAGCAGCACATCAACATGCCATAATTTATATATTCAGATCTACATATGCAGAAAGTATGAACTGGCTCCAAGTCATGTGACTTGGACACAAACCACCATACTGTGCTCCCTGAAACTGGAGTGTGCGCAGTGCAGCTCCTTAATGTTAACTTTCTTACAGGAAAAGTTTAGCAACAGGAGTATAATATGATAACTTCACTGTAAAGCATTGATGGCAACATGAACCCATAATGCATGGAATCAAGTGTGGCTAAAGGTAAATTAAATGTTTCTTTAAACATATTTGTAATCCAATATTGTGATCAAAAAACAGGTGAAATGTCATGTACTGTGAATCAGAACAAGAACAAAAATACTACGCAAAATTAAATTGATGATCCAAAAACAAAGCAATATCTTATAGGACAATGATCTGAGAAAATTCAAAAGGGGATGTAAAAGTCAAGTCAAGTAGAGCTTTATTGTCATCTTAACCATATACTGTACATTAAAGCACATAGTGAAAACAAAATAACGTCCTCCAGGACCAAAGGTGTTACGTACACAACCGGACAACAGCACAATCAGAAAGCACTTCAGACAGATCACAAGAGGATGAATGGGAGAGGTAATAAATAATATAATATCTATACATATAACTGCACATATATACTAAATATACAAATACCTATAACTAAATATTAAAATATATCTAGCAAAAAGGACTTTGGTAAGGGAGGCACATCAGGAGGCTGTAACAAATGCAGACTTTAGACTAAGGACTATATAAGAAACAGTGCAAAGTAGTATGTAAGTGTAAACATATATTATGTGTGCAATTCTTTAGTGCAATTACACAGTGCAGATATGAACAATTGTGCAAGTATGCATTGAGTTGAGCAGAGTAAGAATGTACATATAGACAAGAATGTTGACATGTAAACATAACATTGTAGGCATAAACATCATAGGTATAAGAAGAGGGTTAGAGTTTCCATTGTCTTTTTTCCTTGTTGTATTTCTGAGCACAGGACTGTTATATCTGGATATTTTTAATGGTGGCCTTTTCTCACACAACTGTGACCCTATGGTACATGGCATATACAGTAGCAGTACAGTATTCATTTTTGTTATTCATTCACATTGGCACCGTTGATGTACACTACATTCTTAGTCACAGCTAGTTAAATTTCTTGCCTATTAATCTGACAAAGTGCACATACGTGATCTGCTGGTACCTGTCTACTTCTAGCTTTAAATAGTGTTTGAGAAGTCAGTTACAGTACTTGACATTGTTAATTCAACTAAATAAAAAGTACAAATAAAACACAGTAGGCTGCATTATGCCATATATTCATCCATATGTTAATTTCCTAAATATGCTTTGCCAATTAGAGGATCAAATGGAGAGAATTGATATCCTGGCAACATCAAATGAAAGTATTGAACTATCCCTGGTTGTAATTCTATCAGGTATGCCCATGCACACATGCACGCTCACCTATAAACAGGACCAGTTTTAGAGTCACCTAACACAGATCTTTAGAATCTGGGGAATACCTTGAAAAAGAGTGAGGACACTACACTTAGACTAAGTGGGCTGGGATATGATTCCAGGTGTTTGAATTGTTTGACAGTGCCTGCATCTGCCACTATGCTATTGATGCAATAGAAAATACATTATATAAATTATCTATAGAATAGAATAAATGCTCCAGATTTGTCGATTGGATCCTTTTGGTTTTTACAATCCTTAATATATTTTTTAAGGCTCTTGAATATGTTTCAAATGTAATACTAATCAAACTGGTTTACACAACTGCTTCCTATTAATTTCTCATGAGCCCATGTGACTTCTTAGCTCCTATGGGCATGACTCTCTCACTGTAAGTGATTCTGCTTTAGTTTACTATATACATTCATTCTGTTTATTTTTCACCGTCCTTAAACAAAGGTATTAGGGACCATAATTGTGCCTGAAAGTGCCCATTATGCACAATGGTTATGTAAATATATGTTCATTCTCCTGTGTAGAACCATACTTACATTGTCCTCTTTTGATAATGATGTTGTTAGAATCCTCATATGAAGACATTTCACAATGTACATCATCTGTCTTATTTGTAGGAGAGCTTTAGTTTTAATTGCAAGGATTATCCAGCACCAATAAGCAGCCTAAAAGGTTTAAGTTGATCTAAGATGCTATCAAATAATGATCTTACAAGTTACATTAACCCCACTTCAGAGTGCTGTCTGCATGGCTTAATTACCAATAGCAAACTCAGTCTCTTTCCTTCTCAGTTTCACCCAGCAATTCTCTAAAAATGAGAACATATTGTACTTTTTCTTACACATTTATGGTGAAGAGATAAATAGCAATGTTCTCTTTATTCAATTTTTCATTGAGAGTACAAAGTAGAAACAGAAGGACAAAAAAGCACACCCTGTTTCCTCCCTAAAATTCCTTCATGAAGATTCCATATGTTGCCTCCAGTGTTCCTTGTTAGCTCTTGCAGCTGTATCTCTAAATCTAGTTTATTGGTGTGGTGTGTAAAAGATACATGCTTTTATTTTTAATTTGCCCAATCTATCCTACAATCAATGGTCAACCAAAGCTAGAGAATCATTGACACCATAGGACAAACTGTGCTGTTAAATAATTTAGGCTTTAGACTATAAACCACATATACTGTAGATAGTACATTCTGTACATTGTATATACAGTACATAGTCACAGTTGCACCATCTCCCTGTGATGTGTGACGCAGCAGTACAAAGAAAACCCCAACCACATGTTTACTATATATATATATACATACTGTATGTATATATATATATATATATATATATATATATATATATATATATATATATATATATATACTAATAAAAGACAAAGCCCTCACTGACTCGCTGACTGACTGACTGACTGACTGACTGACTAACTCACTGACTCATCACTAATTCTCCAAGTTCCCGTGTGGGTAGAAGGCTGAAATTTGGCAGGCTCATTCCTTACAGCTTACTTACAAAAGTTGGGCATGTTTCATTTCGAAATTCTACGCTTAATGGTCATAACTGGAAGCTATTTTTCTCCATTTACTGTAATGGAGTTGAGCTGGATGGCCGTGGGGGGGGTGGAGTTTCGTGTGACATCATCACGCCTCCCACGTAATCACGTGAACTGACTATCAACGCAACAACAACATTTATTTATATAGCACATTTTCATACAAACAGTAGCTCAAAGTGCTTTACATAATAAAGAATAGAAAAATAAAAGACACAGTAAGAAAATAAAATAAGTCAACATTAATTAACATCGAATAAGAGTAAGGTTCAATGGCCAGGGGGGACAGAAAAACAAAAAAAACTCCAGACGGCTGGAGAAAAAATAAAATTTGTAGGGATTCCAGACCATGAGACCGCCCAGTCCCCTCTGGGCATTCTATGCAGTACGTAGAAAACCAGGAAGAGCTCCAAAAAGTGGTAAAGAAAACATGCATTATATAATTGAGAAGGCAGAGAAACAATAAGAAGAGAGCGAGTGACATATACAACCATATTCATGAGTGCTACTACTTCGAAACAAAGCCGGTGTAAACCTAAAGTTTAAATTAAGTTCATAGACAGGCTGCGCTGGCGTTTCTCATGCCACGGGTAATGCAGGATACAAGTTTAATGAGAGGACGCAGGATATAAACGAGAGTTTTGATCACTTTGTAACTAAGTTAAAATTGGTGAAGGGCTGTGCTTATGCAAATTCCGAGAGACTGTGTTTATGGGGGATTGACAGTTAAGGCAGGTGGGGGAGTCACGTCATCAACTCCCCTCCCATTCATCTCATTTCGCTCTGAGCTGAGCTCCACGGCTAACGCCGTCTTCTGAAACAACCGTCACACTGCCACTAAATACTCACAGAAAAATCCACAAGTTAATACACACGCTGTCTCTAGAGTTTCTCCACACTCAATGTATTCCTTGCGTCCCCTTTATCCCCTCTGATCTCCCATTTCAATTCAGATGCCTCCAATTTCCAGTAAGGCTCTGCTGCACGATGACAAGTAATAAGTCTCAGGGACAGACCCTACAAAATGATGCCATTGATTTCAGGCAAGATTGCTTTTCTCCTGGACAACTATACTTGCATTCTCAAAAGTGACCTTACTTAACATTAAATTAAGCCGTGGACATCGCAACATCACACAAGAGAGCAGCTCACGTGAACTTACTGAACGCAGTACAAGTGATCATTTCCATGCATCAAACCTGTTCAAAAAACGCATTACACAATTGACAAGGTGATGGCTTTATATGGCGTTCGTTTATAAAGCAGCGAAGAGGCTGTGTGAAGGCAACTATACAAAAAAACAGCAGAGCGCCACACTCTGAATGTATTCCTGGCATCATCGTTATACCCTGATCTCCCATTTCAATTGAAATGCCTCAAATTTCCAGTAAGGCTCTGCTTCGCGATGACAATTAATAAGTCTGAGGGACAAACCCTACAAAAGGTTGCCATTGATTTGAGGCAACATTGCTTTCCTCCTGGACAAAACTATACGTTGCATTCTCAAATGTATATACAGTATATATATATAAATATATACACACATTACACATACATACTGTCAAATAAGCGAACCACACACCCTAGCGCAACATGAGAGGCTTGCCTTTAGCGCTGACGTCTGAGGTTTGAATTGCGAGAGTGGGTGCAGTGAGTGTGTACTGCCTGATGAGCCCATCAGTCAGTTGGATTTAGTCTTTAAATTTGTATGGTGAAGAAAAATTTATGCAATGATGATTATATTTAACTTTCATTCCTACTAAACACATTTCTGTCGACCAAATAAAAATTACTTATATTTAAAATTTAAATAGAACTTGAACAAATCTGATAGTCCATAATACCCACGGGCACTAAGTGCCGTAAGATTAGAGTCATCCGTTTTAACAAGCAGCGTATTGCACTGATACTGAAATAGCCTGCCCATTTAATTATTTAGGAATGGATAGATAAATTAAGATTTTATACAAATAATGTTTTTAATTTTTCTTCCTCAATGGATTCTAGCACCCCAGCAACAACTGCTCGCACCCCAAAGGATATATATATATATATATATATATATATATATATATATATATATATATATATATATACATATAGATAGATATATAGATAGATATAGATATAGATATACATATATAGATAAACAGATATATAGATAGATATAGATATATAAATAGATAGATATATACATATAGATAGATATACAGTATATATATATATATATATATGTATTGTCACGCACGCTTGCGAGTAGGAGGCCGCGGACGGATTGAAGCACCTGGGAAAACATTCGCGGCAGGGAATAGCGGGTATTAACTTTCTCCCTCTGCTTCCTTATAGGAAAAAGACCTCCCTCCTCCATAGCGGGTTTGACCGCAGGCACTTCCGCCCTTCCTCCGCCATCTTGCCCTGACGTCATCCTCCCCATCCTCCCTCACGGTCCTTCCCAGCATTCTTCCACTTCGGCTCCTCCCCAATAAAATGGCAGCGATGCCAGGACTCGGTCGCGTTATGAACTGTTTGTTTATGATTTTGACCTGCTTAATTTTTGTGTATAATATACGGGCGGTAAAACCCCAACATTTATTACTGTCTCTTCGACTCTTTATAATATATATATATATATATATATATATATATAGATAGATAGATAGATATAAGTGTATGTAAATGTGTGTCTGTATATATGTATATATATGTATGTACAGTATATATATATATATATATATATATATATATATATATATATATATATATATATATATACTGTGGTCCCGGCTGGAGCTGGAGCTGGAGCTTGTGCCTCCTCCAGGCCGTGAGGGGCGTCCGTCCTGGTTAGGTTGGGGGCCTCGGGTAGAGGGCTTGGAAGCCCAGCCCTGTAGGGACCCGTGGCCACCGCCAGGCGGCGCCCCAGTGCCTTATCCTGGGAGCCCGGCACTTCCGCCACACCAGGAAGTGACGGGGGGAAGATGACAGGGGTGTGGCCAAGACTAATTGCCGGGAAGCAGCTGGAGCCCATCCGGGGTCCTATAAGAGGGGCCGCCTCCCTCCAGTCATTGGTGGATGTCGGGAGGAAGCAAGACAGAGCTGGAGAGAGACTGGAGGCGGCCAGGGAAGAAAGGCATAGAGACTGTGAGCCTGGACTTTGGGGGATCGGTGCAAGAGGCACTGGGGTTTTGAGAGCACGGCAATTGTAAATATATTGTAAATAAACGATGTGTTGGGTGAAACTATGTTGTCCGTCTGTCTGTGTCCGGGCCAGCGTTTACAATACATATATATATATATACTAGCAAAATACCCGCGCTTCGCAGCGGTGAAACACTGTCTGAATATTTTTATTAATAAAAAATAAACATTTTTAGACTGAGCGAAAATATGTCAAAAATTAATTGTTAAGGATCTCTCTGTATACCACGTTGTCAGTTCGGCCCTCTGGTTGTAATATGACTAAGCTGTGTGCTGAGCTCACTCTTGAGCATGCAACATACAGTTGGCCATGTGAAAAGCAATCCCGCCTCAAATAAATGCCAACCTTTTGTAGTGTTTGTCCCTGAGACTTATTAATTGTCATTAAGCAGAGCCTTACTGGAAATTGAGCGTTTGAATTAAAATGGGAGATTAGATGGTATAACGGGGATGCGAGAAATAAAAACTGTGTCACTGAGGCACTGCCAGTAAATATAGTTGCTTCAATTAGGTTGTTTTATAGAGATGTGACCTGAAGTCTTGTGCCGTTACAAAGTTTCGGTGGTTGTAAGTTTCTGCTTCCTTGGCGAGAGGTCGAAGCGAAAGAAGACACGCAGTGACACACAGAAGAGAAACCGTGGATTAAATAAAACCTACACAATAACTGTAACAATCGTAACAAATGAACAATAAAATAGAAGAGAACCCGTGAATTAAATAAAAGGTTGCTTCGTTGGTGAAGCAAGGAAAAAGCACTTTCTTATATGTGGTTCGTTTTTAAAATAGTGCAGAAGCTGAGAAGCTGCTTCCTTGGCAAGCTTCGTAAATGAAAGAAGACACGCAGTGAACACAGAAGAGAACCCGTGGATTAAATAAAACCTACACAATAACTATAAAAATCGTAATAAATGAACAATGAAACAGTGGAGAACCCGTGGATTAAATAAAAAGGCTGCCGTTGGTGAAGCAAGGAAAAAGGACTTTCTTATATATCGTTCGTTTATAAAACAGTGCAGAAGCTCTGAAAAAGCTGCTTCCTTCGCAAAGTAAGGAAACGACTGAAGAGACGGCGGTGACGCGGTAAGTGTTCGGCAAGGCAGCTGAAGCCCTGCATTATGGGATCTGTAGTTTATTGTGTTACCAGTGCTTGATATCCCCGGGCCATTAATAACAATAATACAGTATATAAAATGATCTCGGGGCGGATATAATTACGCCGGGCCAGATGTTGCCCTCATGGGCCTTGAGTTTGACACATATGGAGTAAATAGAACTTGAAAAGATGTATTTTTCGTACATCGAGCCCGCGTGCTATTGTGGTTTTGCTTGCATGCCTCAATAAGTCATCCTCCCCTCGCTCTTACTTTTTTACCGTTCATCTAATGAATACACTGAGTATGGCTTTACCAAAACAATCATTGATGGTGAATAAAGTATCCATTATTCGAGTATGTAGATTGGGATATATATATATACATATATATATACCCGCGTATCGCAGCGGAGAAGTACTGTGTTTAAAAGCTAGAAAAAGAAAAGGGAACATTTTAAAATAACGTAACATGACTGTCAATATACAGTATTTGTTTTGTGAGTGTTACTGAGTGTTGCTGTCATCAAGGATTTGATTATCATTATTTCTTTCAATCAGGTTCGTATTTGTAGGATGTGTTGTGTTCAAGTTACATTCCGTGTTTGTCAATCGTTGTAAAGATGACAGGTTTCTTTCATTGATTCGTTTCTTACTGCATCAATAAACAGCTCGTCTTCTTCTTTATCTGAGACCTGACACACTGCATGCACGGCTTTTTTTTTTAACACTGTCTTCCTTTAGCAGGACATTGACTTTTTCCACCGTGTGCTTTGTTTCGCAGTAGCTGCATTTATGAATATGCTTATCAGACGCTTCATATTTTTTGCTGCCTTTTCAATTGTGTAATTCGGTTTTTGTTCAGCGCTCTTTGGAACTGTTGCTTTTTATCTGTGCACTGCATCAGTTCACGTGAGCCACTCGGTGTACATGCATCAAAGGTTCCCAGCTGTGCTGGTGCCATCTCGTGCTATGTCCATGGCTGTATTTAATGTTACCTTAGTCCTAGTACTTAAAACTTTCTCTCGCAGTTTCGCTGAGTTTGTGTCAAACACCACCCTGACCATCTCATCTTCCTCTCCATAAGCACAGTCCTTCACCCGTGAATATTTACCCGTGGCAGTTTGCTATTGGATTGCCGCTGACGGACGGCCTTATATGGGCAGGCACTAAATTACAAACGCCAGCGGCAGCCTGTCTATGAACTTAATTTAAAGTGTAGGTTTACATCGTGCTTTGGTTCAAGTAGCAGAACTCATGAATATGGTTGTATATGTCACTTTCGCCGCTTCTTATTGTTTCGCTGCCTTCTCAATTATATAATGCATGTTTTCTTCAGCGCTTTTTGAGCTCTTCCTGGTTTTCTATGTACTGCGTGATTACGGGAGGCGTGATGATGTCACACGAAACTCCCCACGGCGTTGAAGCTCATCTCCATTACAGTAAATGGAGAAAACTGCTTCCAGTTATGACCATTACGCGTAGAATTTCGATATAAAACCTGCTCAACTTTTGTAAGGAAGCTGTAAGGAATGAACCTGCCAAATTTCAGCCTTCCACCCACACGGGAAGTTGGAGAATTAGTGATGAGTCAGTCAGTGAGTGAGTGAGGGCTTTGCCTTTTATTAGTATATATATATATATATATATATATATATATATATATATGCCAGCAACACTCATGACAATGACAAAACAATTACATTGTCAATCATGTTACGTTATTATTAAAATGTTTCCTTTTCTTTTTCATTACTTCTTTAACACACTACTTCTCGCTGCAAAGCGCGGGTATTTTGCTATATATGTATATGTATATATGTATATGTATATGTATATATGTGTATATATATATGTATATGTATATATATGCATATATGTGTATATGTTGTCACAAAGCTGAGACATACTCAAAGAAGGTTTGGGGCAGCCACCCGTATATTTTGGTATCCTGGCTGCAAAGTCGTTTTTTATCACCATCAACAGCACTGATGTGCATACAAATGAGTCCAAAACAAGACTGAGGGAAAGGGGAAAAAGGGCACGCTTTTAAAGGGGAAGACAGGAAGTGAGGTCATGGGAATCGGGCACGTGTTCGTCACTCATTGGATCAGGCCCGGACATGACATCAGGGGGGCCGGCGCCGGTTAGTTCTGTCTCCATTGGTTCGGTCCCGGAAGTGATGTCACGAGAGCCAGGTGGAGTCTCCCAGGGATGGTCTACAGGGAAGTGAGAAAAAGAGTCAGTGCACTCTGCCACAGCCCGGCCTGTCTCAGAACTGCCGTCACTCAAGCCCTTTAGCTGCCTCCCATGCGCACGTGTGTGAAAATGTATATATATGTATGTGTGTCTGTATGTGTGTGTGTCTGTGTCTGTGTCTATATATATATAACAGCACACTCATATCAGTGACAAAACAATTACATTAACAATCATCTTACATCATTTTTAAAATGTTTCCTTTTCTTTTTCATAACTTCTATAACACACTACTTCTCCGCTGCGAAGCGCGGGTATTTGACTAGTATATATATATATACATATATATATACTGTATATATATATATATATAGAGAGAGAGAGAGCCCTGCGTGTTCAGTAAAGTGTTTGCACTATATGAAAGAATCTGGCTGATATGACAATCCATGTTAGTAATTATTATTATTATTCTTTCATCCAAGAGTATGCAAGAGCCCTTGAAAACTGGGGACCATATATAAAATGTGTGTCTTTTCTAAACAGCTCATGCAATATTTTGTTAAACCCTTGAATTAAAGTTGAAACACTTTAAACAAATCTTGAATTTTTTTTTTTCAAATTCATTGTGGTGGTGTACAGAGCCAAAATTATGAAAATTGTGTCACTGTCCAAATACATATACATATATATCTATCTATATATATAATTCACTAAGGCAAGACAACTTTGAAAAGCACGCCGGAAGGGGTGTGGATTCACTAAGCCGCTGACAAGTGAGACACCTATGGCCCACACAGGAAGGAGCCACGGCCACCAACTCCAAGACCATTGGATACTTTGACAACTCACAGGGCCACGCCAACCAACTCGGACGCAACGACACAGAAAAAATGCGCCATTTATGTTCGTCTGTCGTAGGGCCACATGCAGTGCAGGTCAGGTTAATGTCATGTACCTCCGAGCTACGTTGACTGTTCATAGAGGCATGTTCCTCACGGAGGTGAATAGCCATATGCAGATTGTGAAACGGTTTGCGAGGGGTATCCCATGGGATCCTTTAAACAATCCTTTAAAACTGAGGTTAAAGCACAATGAAGGAATCAGTCTTTAAAAACCAATAAGCCCTGTGCCTCTGTTTCATTACCGTCTCACCTGCTTCACCAATGCAGGCCCTGCAACAGTCGAGACGCTCTGTCAGCAGCTGACCTTCTCTGTGCCTGACCGGATCACACAGAGGCAGCGCAAGAGAAAGCCGCGCCAGACACAGACAGAGGGACACACACAGGCAGCTGGTGGGCGGCTCTCCGTGAGTTTCTCTTGCGAGCAGACACATGACCAGGGTCCTCATGTATAAGCGGTGCGCGAAATGCGCACAGAAATGTTAAGCGTAAGAACTTTTCCACGTTCAAATCGCGATGTATAAAACCTACACTTGGCGTAAAGCCACGCACTTTTCCATGGTACCTCATACCTTGTCGTACGCAACTTCTCTGCTCGGTTTTGCAAACTGGCGGCACCCAGCGTCAAAGCAATGGTACTGTTCTTGTGTGATTACTCATTATTTTCATGACGCGGCTTTATAAATACACAGAAACTAACCGCATATTGTTTATTAGTGTAATGCATCTGATTGTAATTAACTCGTAACAATATAATGGTCCAGGGAACAGCCATAGTATTCCAAATACCATAACTGCTTTAGCGTTGTTACTCTCACTTCTCCTTCTTCTTCTTCTTCTTCTTCTTCTTCTTCTTCTTCTTCTTCTTCTTTCAGCTCCTCCCGTTAGGAGTTGCCACAGCGGATCATCTTTTTCCATATTACTCTCACTGCACGACTTCGGAGTATTTATATCACTGTATCTGAGTGTGAATCACAGCAGCAGCTGATCGGAAAGAGAATTATCGGTATACAGCTTTAAGGACATGCTGTCTCAGCCACTGCAAAACGTTTTAAAGCCTTTCCTGTACAGACCCCGCGGTTCAGAAACAGTTTAATCCCAAGAACTTTAAATGCACTCAATCAATTGCTCCTTGTAGAATGGTTTGTACTTATAAGTACAATCACCCCACTGTAAACTTGCACTACAGTTATAATATCTCACAATCTTAGCCACTTTATAAATCGCGTATTTACATATGATGACGATATCATTTTTAAGGTGAAATGCAGCAAAATATGTTTGTTAAATTATACACATAAAACTTTAACTCAATTTAAATAATCTATATTCTTCACTGGGAGTGTCGTGAAGGATAGAATAATTAAACATGTACTACGAAGATATTTCAATGTTCTTTAAACATTTTGAAGAATCGGCGCTAAGCTTACAGATGGCTTAACGTCTATTACAGAGCTGATTGTACGGTGATCGGTTACTTGGGGAAAGAAAAGCAAGGACTCTTGGGCGCCGCCAATATATATTGAATATAAAACAGAAAGAGAAAATAACAACGCAGCTAAAAACGCAGTGACAAATTTCGACAAAAGATAAATGCTTGTCATGAGCACGAGGCTGCTATGCAGTGTCCGCAATGGATGTGGCCATCCACCGTGATAAGCTACCTTACTGACATTGGCCAACGAAGAAGCCACCGATTCTTCCTCTGCCCAGTGCCACCACAAGCCTAGAGCTGCCCCTGAGTACTGCTGCAATAAATTATTTCATCGAAGTGAAACACATGTTTAATAATGTGCTTTAACTCCTATCATCATGAAAATGACATCACGTATACATCTCAGTATTTTAGTTATTCAGAGAGCTGTAATATCACAAATGTAATGGACTCTGTGTCCAGTTGGAGGAAGAGAGCCAGTTTAAGAAGCAAGTAGTGATCCACACACATAGATCACATACGAGTAGAAGATCAAATACAAAACAAAGCATTTAATGCGCTACTTTAATTACAATGTGATTTGAGAAACTGGTTAATTAAACGATTTTAAGATGAAGTTTATAATGTTCTACTAAATGACAAAATAAACTACGTGATTAAAGTGGAAATGTTGAGAGTGAAGTTGACATTTCGTGCTTTTTCCCCACCGTGTGCCTTTTTTCTCTGTACCCTAATAAACTTTCATATGACACTCAGACAGTGGGCTTACAACTCTTCTTTTCACGGCAACTTTGATATGTGACTTCTTTTTTATTTCCGGCACTGTGCGATTTTGTGAATGTGAGCTTTCAAGTTTCTCCAACACGCTATGTCACTCGATCAACTTCATTTTGTTGATTATACCACGGTTTATTTGAACAAATAGTATGTTTTTTCCTTTGCCTCCACTTGGTATTCGCTGAAATTCTTATATTTTCCCCGTGCTTTTCCCATTGTCTTTTCACAGAAGGCTGCGCTTAAGGGCGATTTATATTGATTTGCATATTCAAATAACCGTAATTCTGGGAGGATTTGGGGCGTTACATAATCTGGTGTACGAGCGTTAGTTTTCACGCTGATCGGGATTTATGTAACGGAAGAACGTGGAAGTTGGAGTACGCACAGATTCCTGCATCTGGATTTTTCTGTGCGTAAACACATTTCAGCTTTTGTGCTTACGCCATGTTATAGTGCGCGTTCTACGCATGCGTTATACATGAGGCCCAAGGTGGTGTGTATGCTTTGAGAACGAGGCTGGGCGCGGCTTTGCGACCGGGCACATGAGCAGGCAGTGTGTATGCTTCGAGTGGAGGTTGGGAGCGACAGGACCATCTAGGAAAAATCATGTCGCAGATGTGATTCGCTGTATGCAGTGTGTAAAACAGTTTGTTTGTCGCAGATGTGAACGCTGTGCGCATGTAGAACAGTTTGCAAGGGGTGTCCCTGTGTTTTTCCAGAAGTGTTCAACCATCAATAAATAATTATGCAGCGTTTGTTATGCCGCGGGTTCACTATTGTGTTGAAGAGTTCCATCTTTTCATTCACTTACTGTTGTATTCTCTAACTAATCTGTTTTAGACAACCAGAAGTGTTTACCATTCAATAAATAATTATGCATGAGATTGAGCGTGTGTCTAGGCGTGGGTAAGCCGTTGAACCCCATTCGGACTGCAAACTGTGGAATTGCCACTAAGTGCGACTCATACGCTCCCACTGGTTACGTCCCTACCCTTTGTACACACCCCCCTCCCACACGTTGACTGCTAATAGAGGCATGTTTCTCGCGGAGGTGAATCGCCATATGCAGCGTGTAAAACAGTTTGCGAGGGGTTTCCCATGGGATCATTAAAACATTCCTTTACAACTGAGGTTAAAACACAATGAAGTGAGCAGTCTTTAAAAAATGAGTTTTCGGTTATGACGCACGACCGCGTGCAGCATAGCAAAGCGTTGTACATGCTACATACAGCAATTCGCATCCGCGACAAACATGCGTCTTCTTAGATGCTCCTGTACTTTGTACACACCCCCCTCCCACCTCTACGCCGCACGGACAATTGTGTGTTGGTTTGTTCCGTGCATTGTTACAATTTTGCTTTTCTTTCTGATTTATTACATTACCAATTTTGCAAATGTTACATTTTCTCCCTGTGCTTAAAAATTATTAAAAAACCGGCCTGATTATGCGGCGTATGGTACGCCGCGGGTTGGCTAGTCTATTATAATAGACAACATGGGCTGGCTGGCAGCTCGACCAGGTTGGTTAGCTGTAGCTTACCTGGTCAAGAGGTTGTTATAATGGATAGACAGCAGGAGACTGCTTTCCTGACCATGTGCTTCCCCAGCATACTGGGTGGTGACATCCCTTTCATATGCATCCTAAAAAATATATATATATATATATATATATATATATATAGTCACGCTGCCGTAGTAGGAGGCATGGACTGATTCGACCGCACCTGGGAACATGTTCGCCGGCAGGAATGGTGGGGTACTAACTTTCTCCCTCTGCTTTCTCATAGGAAAAAGGACCTCCCTCCCTCATAGCCGAAGTTTGACGCGCAGTCGGCACTTCCGCCCTTCCTCCGCCATCTTGCCCTGACGTCACCCTTCCCAGCCTCCCTCACGGTCCTTCCCAGCATTCCTCCACTTCCGGCTCCTCCCCAATAAAATGGCCACGAGGCCATGGTTCGGCGTCGCGTTATGAATGATTGTTTTCTTGATAACTAGACTGCAAATTAATATAATTTTCTGTACAATATACGGGGCTGGCGGACCCCAAAACTTTATGCTGTCTCCTGTTGCATATTTTACAATATATATATATATATATATATATTGTCACGCACGCTAGTAGGAGGCTGGATTGATTCGACAGCACCTGGGAAACCACTCGCGCCAGGGAATGGTGGGGTATTAACTTTCTCCCTCTGCTTCCTCATAGAAAAAAGACCTTCCTGCACCATAGGCCTGGATTGACCGCAGTCGATACTTCCGCCCTTCCTCCGCCATCTTGCCCTGGCGTCATCCTTCCCATCCTCCCTTGCGGTCCTTCCCGCATTCCTCCACTTCCGCTCCTCCCCAATAAAATGGCGCGACGCCAGGAGTCGGCGCGCATTATGAACTGTTTGTTTATAATTTTGACCTGTTTTTTTGTGTACAATATACGGGGCGGAAAACCCCAACCCTTGCTACTGTCTCTCT
>NW_024386128.1:0-35810 GCF_016835505.1 Polypterus senegalus | reverse complement strand
GTTCAATAAGTGGTGTGCAACTGAAATAAAGGCAATCTATAAAGTGGACTGAGAGGACTTATCTAAAGGTTGGGTCAGGCTTTGGGAGAGTCGCACTGGTTGTTAGTCTGGTCCAACTAAGCAATGAAACCTTTGGGGATATCTGCTTTGTATACTGTCTGTATTGTAAGGGGAGAGCTTGTGTTTGAATTGACTTCAGTGGGTGTCCTATTGGCAAAGTAAGAAACAAAAGAATCCACATGAACCCAGAAGGTGATATTGTTACCTGTACATGTTCAGTGAAACTCTAGCATGTGCTAATAGACAAGAAACAAGTTGCCATTCTCCAGTGACATGCTTTTAAGTAGAAGTTCTTATCATGAAAATTCTCTCCCTTTACCTGAAAAATCTCAAAACGTGTTTGTCATACAAATAAACAGAATATCCATATTTAGTTATACATAGTAGGGTGTACATCTCTTGCAATTTAAGGCATTACAAAAGTTAATTCTCAATACACAACCATTTTTGTAAACCATTTATGATACTCCACCACCAAGCTTGGCTACTGGTAAAAGATTCTTATTGTGGGATGCACTTATATCCCTTCTCCATTAATACATTAGAACATTACAGCATCTAGACGAGAATAGGCCATTAGCCCAACAAAGCCTGCCAGTCCTATCCATTAATTCTTCTAAAAACATCAAGTCGAATTTGAAAATCCCTAAAGTCTTACTGTCTACCATGCTACTTGGTAGCTTATTCTATGTGTCTAGCATCTCCATGTAAAAAAACATCCTAAAAGTTAGTGAAAAATTTACCCTAACAAATTTCCAACTGTTTCTCCATGTTCTTGATGAACTCATTTTAAAGTAATCATCTGGAGCCACTGTACTGGAAAGCAGGCTGAGGAAAGGACTAGGATTCTCTTTGTAATTTTAAACACTTCAACTGTTTCCCCTCTTAATCTTTTTTTTTAAACTGAAAATACTCAGCTTTTTAATCTTTCATCTCCTAGCCCTGGAATCAGCCTAGTTGCTCTTCTCTGACCTTCCTCGCACTGCTATGTCCTTTCTGTAGCCTCAAGACCAAAACTGCACACAGTACTCCAGTTGGAGGCCTCACCAGTACGTTATAAAGCTTGAGCATAATCTCCTTGGACTTGTACTCTACACATTGTGCTTTATAACCTAACATTCTTGTTAGCCTTCTTAATGGCTTCTGAACACTGTCTGCAGTTGATAGCTAGAGTCCACTATGACTCCTAAATCTTTCTCATAAAGTGTACCTCGATTTTCAGACCTCCAATTGTGTATTCAAACTAACATGTTTTTCCTACATGTCATACTGACATTAAATTTCATCTGCCACATATCTGCCTAAACTCGTATGCTGTCCAAGTCCTTCTGTAATGATATAATGGATTCAAATTACTTGGACAAATCGCTCAAACATTTTCACATTCATCTATCCACAAAACATTGTCTCAGAAATCATAGGCTCATCCTTCCATATTTTGACATAAATGGGTTGAGCACTCCTGTGTTATTAATGGCCAGTGATTTCAACCTTCCTTATATACCAAGGTTCCCATTTTTTGCCTCCTTGTTTTCTGATTTGAATACTGACATTAGTCAGTTGAGAGATGCCTGCTGATAACAGAGTCTTAAAGTGATCAGTGGCCCCAGGTTACATATTCTGATTATGATGCAGTATATAGTATGCAGGGCCCATGTACACACATACAACTATAGTGAGGCTAACCTCTCTCTCTCATTTCTCCTAGGGCAACCTAAGCAGAAAATGGCCGACAGTGGGGTAATTTCAGGTTGAAATCAGTAGTTGAGGAACCCAAGCACTTGATGAACAGATTCAGAAACTCCTGTCCCGACGGAAATACCTGAGAAATCTGAAGGCCCGGCTGTTGGATAAACCGTCCTTGCCATCTGGAACAGGCGAAACATCAACCCTCGTGTGTGACCTCACCCCGCGCTCGTAGGGAGCGACGCCGCTGATGACCTCGGTGGATTTCAGCTATGCAGGCGGGGGTTCAAGGCCAACACCTCCATCGCACAGGCGAGCATTTTATCTCAGAACCGGTTTGACCCTCTCGCGTCCCCAGTTCGCTTTCAGCCCCTGGTGATGTAATAGTGGTAAGTGATTCTATCGTTAGAAACCTTAATGTCGTATGCCCCAATGCAAATCGCTTTGTTTTGTTTTCCCGGTGCTCATGTCCGAGATGTAATGAAACGTGGGCCAGCAGTCTACGATAAACACAAGGAGAGGGCAATTGGAGCAATCGTCTTGCATGCCGGCGTAACGATATAATTCACCGACAATCAGAAATCCTGAAGGCTGACTTCGCAGCTTTACTACAGTCGTCTGCTAGGATTGAACAACTGGCTACAGGGTTTCTGCAAGAAGAAGGATGTCGGTTTCATCAACAATTGGAATCTCTTTTGGAAAGGCCGCTCTCTTCAAGCATGATGGCCTGCATCCCAACAGTTTCGAGCCTGGTCCTCTCCGAAAACATATCAAGGTAATTCGTTTTCTTGACTATCTATCTCTGCTCTTAACCCTTCCGAAATAATACTGTTGTGCCAGGACATGATGAATGTTTAATAGAGTCTTCCGCTAAAGTGCACCACCATTAATACTGTAATAAGCAATCTCAATGCACGTAAAACCTAGGAAATACGGATAAACTCCAATAATCTAATTAAAATCACTATTTAGAGGAACAATGTATTAAAACTATAAAACAGATCACAGATTAAACAAAAATACACACAGAGCGGCAGCTAATAATAATAATTTAGTTCCTATTCCAAATAACAATAACGCATATAGTATCTATCTCTGACCTCCGAAACATTAAATATGGCACTATTGAATGTTAGAGCTTTAACTAACAAAACGTTTTTTATCAACGATCTTATTAGTGATAAAAAAATAGATCTTATTGCACTAAATGAAACATGGCTTAGTTCAGATAGCGCGGCAGTTTTAATCGAATCTGCGCCTCCGGATTGCAGTTTTACTCGTGCAGACCGCCAGGGAAAAGGGGTGATTGTCTAACATTTACTCGACGATTAAAATGTAAAGATGTCGCTTTGGTAAGTTCAAGTCCTTTGAGTATCTCGCACGTTGTTATCTCAAGTTCTAGTACTATCCGTGTATAGACCTCCTAAATATAACGCGTCGTTTTTTGAGGAATTCTCTGACTTAATGTCAATTTTAATTACTAACTATGACACACTCCTAATAGTTGGCGACTTTAATTTTCATATAGATAATCAGTGTGATCTAAAAGTAAAAGAATTTATGAACCTCCTGGATTCTTTTGATTTGAGACAACTCATAAATCAGCCTACACATAAAGCAGGTCATACGTTAGACTTCGATGATTACTAAAGGACTGAAAGTTGATATAAAGCAGATCATTGATATTGGTCTATCAGACCATTTTCTTCTACTTTTTAATATAGAAATAATGATAAAAAACACTCATGAGAAGCATATTGTTAAAAACGCTTCTTTGATTCGCAGCAGCTTTAAAACTTACAAACATTTTAAGCAATCAGTCCATTTATAGTGCCAGCTATAATAGCGAGGATAATGTAAATAGTAAGGTGGAAAGATTTAATTCTAAAGTAAGAGCTGCTGTTGACACAGTTGCACCTGAAAAGACAGTGAAAAAATCTTCTAGCATTGCTATACCATGGAAGACCCAAAGAGTGTCTGGATTTGAAGAACATCCGTAGAGCTGAGCGCAATGGAGGAAGACTAAACTTACTATCCATACGAAATATTAAAAGTCAAAATAACAGAATACAATAACACTGTCCGTCTTGAGAGATGCTGCTATTTCTCCAAGATTATAAATAACAATGCTAGTAATCCCAGAGTCTTATTTTCTACAATTGATCGCCTACTAAACCCAGGTAGCTCAAAGAATGCCTCCTAAGTGCTTCCAGTGAAACCTGTGAGGCTGTCGCTGTATTTTTCAATCAAAAAATTAATGATATTAGAAATAACATAGTATATCTCCCAACACTAAGGATCCTCCTAAGCCCCAGCATCCTGTTATAAACAAATTAAACTCTTTCACTAGGATAGATTTACCTGATTTAAAGAAAATAATCTCTCAATTAAAATCCTCCACCTGCGTCCTTGACCCGATACCAACAAGGTTTTTCAAAGAAGTATCGGGCGTGCTAATTGATAATGTTCTTGACATAGTAAATTCATCACTAGATACTGGGGTCTTCCTAGACTGTCTTAAGACTGCTGTAGTTAAACCCCTACTTAAGAAACATAATCTCGACCCCTTGGCTCTTGAAAATTTTAGACCCATCTCTAACCTGCCTTTCTTAAGTAAAGTTCTAGAGAAGGCAGTCATTATGCAGTTAAATGACCACCTCAATAAACATGCTATTCTTGATAAATTTCAGTCGGTTTAGAACAAATCACAGCACAGAAACTGCACTCGTTAAAGTAGTAAATGACTTGCGGGTAAATGCAGACAGAGGCCATTTATCTGTTCTCATCCTCTTAGATCTGAGTGCTGCATTTGACTTCCATTAATCACAACATTCTTAGAAATCGCCTTAGTCAATGGGTGGGCCTCTCTGGCACAGTCTTAAATTGGTTTGAATCTTACCTGACAAGGAGAAAATTTTTTGTTAGTTGTGGGAATTACAACTCGAAGACACATGATATCCAATATGGTGTTCCACAAGGCTCTATCCTGGTCCGCTGTTATTCTCAATCTACATGCTTCCGTTAGGTCAGATTATCTCAGGGCACAACGTGAGCTACCACAGCTATGCTGATGACACACAGCTGTACTTATCAATAGCACCTGATGACCCCGATTCTATTGATTCACTAACAGAATGTCTGACTAGTATCTCAGAATGGATAAATAGTAATTTCTCAAGTTAAATAAAGAAAACTGAAATTTTAGTGATCAGCAATAATGGATACAATGAGGCTATTAGAAATAAACTGGATACATTAGGATTAAAAGTCAAGACGGAGGTAAAAAGCTTAGGGGTGATTGTTGACTGTAATCTGAATTTTAAATCACATATTAATCAGATCATTAGGGACAGCATTTTTTCATTTAAGAAACATAAGTAAAGTTAGACCGCTTATATCACTGAAAGATGTTGAGAAATTAGTTCACGCGTTTGTTTTCAGTCGACTAGATTACTGTAATGCACCTCTCAGGACTACCCAAAAAGATATAAATCGTTGCAACTAGTGCAGAATGCAGCTGCTAGAATCCTAACTAGGAAAAGAAAATCCGAACACATTTCTCCAGTTTTAATGTCACTACACTGGTTACCTGTGTCATTCAGGATTGACTTTAAAATTCTGCTTATGGTTTATAAAGCCTTAATAGGCCAATAGGAATTCGCCAGGCTGATACAGTAGAGCACTTTAAAACACTGCTGAAAACACATTACTTTAACATGGCCTTTTTATAACTTCATTTTAATCTTAATTTAACTTAATCCTGATACTCTATATGTTCAATTTCCTCAAAATAACTATTCATGGTGGCTCTAAAATCGCTATTGACCCCTACTCTCTTTCTGTTTCTTTTCCGGTTTTTTGTGGTGGCTCTGCGCCACCTCCACCTACTCAAAGCTTCATGATGCACCAACAATGATGGACGGATTAAAAGGCAGAAGTCTATGTGACCATCATCATCATCAAGCCCTTCCGTGAGAACCCTAAATCCAAAGAGGACTGTTTCATTTATGTTGGGTAGAATGCCCAGAGGGGACTGGGCGGACTCATGGTCTGGAATCCCTACAGATTTTATTTTTCTCCAGCCGTCTGGAGTTTTTTTGTTTTTTCTGTCCCCCCTGGCCATTGAACCTTACTCTTATTCGATGTTAATGTTGATTTATTTTGTTATATAATTGTCTTTCATTTTTCTATTCTTTAATATGTAAAGCACTTTGAGCTACTGTTTGTATGAAAATGTGCTATATAAATAAATGTTGTTGTTGTTGTTGTTGTAGTCTGTAATGTAAATACATCAATGTATTGAGTAAATAAGATTCAGAGCCAATCTGTGACCTGACAGAGAAAATCAACTGAATGCCACAAAATAAGATCACCATGCCCAAAGCAGTGACCAACCCAGATGAGCATATTTTTCAAGAACAGCACAAACTGTCAAGGATGTGGTGGTCTGTGCTGTGTAAAACCTAACTGCAGATAATTGATCAGCTGTGTTGTGCCACTGGCAATAATGTTAGGTACAAACCCAACATAGAGGTCTGGGTTTAAGGAGATTCTGTTCACACTTAATGTTTTTCTTTGCTTTTACAACTGACTATTATATTTTTATCAAATATTTTGATGCTAGCCACTGTAAACTGGCACCATTGATCATCTGCTGACACATAATTAACCAAAGTCCCATTGAATCTAACCGATCATTCATCAACAAATTGTTGCACTCAGTTTTGTTTTAATTCTCTCCTTCGCTATGACTTCCAGTGTGTTCCATAACTGAGCTTACCCTTTTAGTTATCTTGTTGATTCCATATGCCTCTCTTGAGATGATGTTACCATCCCAGCTCACCACAGCATAGAAAATCACACTGGCCATCACAGCAGATTTGAAGGATGTTACTTTTCACATTAAAGGAAAGCGGTCTCCTAATAAAAAGAGCCTGCTCTGCCCTTTATTACATAGTTCCTCTGTGTTCCAAGACAAGTCCAACCTGTATTAATGTGGACCCACAAGTAAATGTAGGAACGGACCACCTCTGCATCCACTTCCTGAATAGTGACCAGACACAGATGCCCTTTGGTGCAGTAATGTCAATAACCAGTTCCTTGTTTTGCTGGTATTAAATTGTAGACAATTTTCTTTGCACCAGAAACAAAGTTCTCCACCGGACTCCTCTCCTCTGTTTCATCTGCTTTATCAATACTCCCTATAGGTGTTGAATCATCTGAGAATTTCTGCAAGTGACATGACCTGCTGTTATATTTATAGTCTGAGGTTTACAGAGTGAACTAAAAAGGAGTCAGGACTGTTCCTTGTGGTGTTCCAGTGTTGAAGGCTAGTGTTGTGGTGTTCTAGTTGTTGGCAGAATGGCTTCTTCTGGCAAAGAGGATTGCTGTCACAAAATGTCTCCATCCAGACAGTCTGGTAATGATTCTGATACTGTCATGAGAAACTTACTTGCAGACTTAATACTCTTTCATTTTTATTGACAAACTTTACGATGTCTTTCCAAAGCTAATATTTTTCATCATTACGCAGCAGAAAACATGGTTTATCTATGGGATGAAGTGGATTAGATTGTCATAGAAACTCATTTGTCATCTACTGTACAAGTTAAATTACAAACAAAAGACTGCGGGAATCCAGAAGCTGCTGATGGCAGCTTGGGATGCTTTATGTCATTCACACCAAACCGACCTACCACCCCAAAATGATCAGAAGCACCCTGAATGGTAGCAAAATCAGCTGAAATAGGATTGAGTGGTTTTTGTGCCAGAGAAATGTAATCCAATGTAAAACCATTAAAGTAATTTATTGCATCACATATTTCTTAGGATGCCATATTTCTTTCATGTATTTGTTTAATTCCATCACTTCTAATATTCAAAGTTAAACACAAGCTATCCACAGTTGTCACTACTGGCAATAGATGAGTTTTTCTTCTGTAAATGAATTGTTGTCTTGTTTTTTCTATATCAGGATTTATCACCTGTCTAAGCTGAAAACCTCAATGTAGTTAAACATCATTAGCTTTTGTCTGGTAGTTAATCAGGTATGTCTTCATCTTACCTGCACTCCTTCAGATCCTCTCCTTTACAGAGTTGCACTGTATCCACCAAAGCAGGATCTCTGCAATTGCTTGTCAACTGCAAATTATTTGTATTTTTATTTTATTTTCTTACATCCAAAAATCCTTCCTCTACTCTGTCACAAAAGCAGCATCTGTCAGACAACAGCAGATAAAGAATGATGCTTTCAAACTTTGGTGAGTCAAGGAGTAATAAATTTAAATTTCTTTATTCTGCAGTCTAGCTATTAAGTGAACTTTTTCCGTGTTTTCCTCTCCAACAGCATCATTTATGGATATCACAATTTACTGACCAAGTGTAGCTCTGTGTTCTTCTCAAATAATAATAAACAATTTTCAATAGAAAGAAAAAAATGTCTAATAGGTAAAGTGGTAGCATTTGACATTATATCAAACAGCCATAATGAAGGGGAATAAAACCTCAGCCATCAAGATGTTGGAGAAATTAAACATTGAAGTTTTCTAAGGGTAAAAGAAGAAAGTACAGTGTATACAGTAGGTATCATTAGGTATTTTGATCATGGTAATTTAATTCTCCTGTGAAATGAGGGGAACAAGCCAAAAATAAATGTTGGGGCTCCAAAACATCTCCATTTAATAGCAGCAATGAAAGAAAGAAATAATAAAACAAAGTTGTGGGAGATAATTTCAGCAGTTGGTGTAGTTGTTTCTGCAGGCAGTCTGGCTTCATCAAATGTGGCCCAGTGAATGAATGCAATCTCCACTCACGCACCTCTCTACAGGTGGATAACTGGAAGGGTGGGTGTAGTGCCCAGATTTGCCGGAGCTGGACACTCCATTGAAACTAGGTCATCGATAGATGTCACCAAGGATGGAATGGGCAATGAAGACACAAAACAAGAATAGGTGCAAAGAACATAGTGCTTTTATTAAAGCAATCCAAACTTATGTTCAAAGTGCACACTGCAGTTCATCAATAATTTATAAAAAAGAAGTTCACGTGGAGGTTAAAATCCAGTTCATAAATAAATAAATCCAAAAGCAGATAATTTAAATTTAAACATGACTCAAGATCAAACTCCTTTAAAATCCTGCACCCCATACACTGCTTCATTCCAATTTTGTGATTCTGTAGCTCACCTTTTTGAGATCTTTACAGCTGCAGAGGATGCCCTCTGGCAAGTGTGGTCATCTCTTTGACCCACCACAGTCCCTTAGCCTGCATGGAACCTCATGGAGCAAATATTTGCCCTGCTCCGCTGCAGTTATATCAGGAGTGACCTACCCGAGCGTCACTACTATGCAGAGCTCCTCTTCCTGATCACAATGCCTCCTCACCTCAGCATTTTGATTTTCTTCATCTTCCTTCACTCTTTCCTAGGTTCCTTTTCTACCTTGTAGGCACAGCCTGCAGAATGTCAATGGGAAACAGCTCAGCCGAACACACTAGCATGTAACTTCCTTCAGCTTCCTTCCCAACTGAACACCCCTATGGACACACAGTGACTGCCTTGCATCCTCAAGCTCGGGCCAAGCACACTATCTATACTAATAAAAGCAAAGCCCTCACTCACTCACTCACTCACTGAATCACTCACTGACTCATCACTAATTCTCCAACTTCCGTGTGGGTGGAAGGCTGAAATTTGGCAGGTTCATTCCTTACAGCTTCCTTACAAAAGTTGGGCAGGTTTCTCATCGAAATTCTACTGCTAATGGTCATAACTGGAAGCACTTTTTCTCCATTTACTGTAATGGAGATGAGCTTCAACGCCGTGGGGGCGGAGTTTCGTGTGACATCATCACGCCTCCCGTAATCACGCAGTACATAGAAAACCAGGAAGACCTCAAAAAGCGCTGAAGAAAACATGCATTATATAATTGAGAAGGCAGCGAAACAATAAAAGCGAGCGAGTGACATATACAACCATGTTCATGAGTTCTGCTACTTCGGAAACAAAGCACGATGTAAACCTACACTTTAAATTAAGTTCATAGACAGGCTGCCGCTGGCGTTGTAATTAGTGCCTGCCCATATAAGGCAGTCCGTCAGCGGCAATCCAATAGCAAACTGCCACGGGTAAATATTCACGGGTGAAGGACTGTGCTTATGGAGAGGAAGATGAGAGCGGTCAGGGTGGTGTTTGACACAAACTCAGCGAAACTGCGAGAGAAAGTTTTAAGTGCCAGGACTAAGGTAACATTAAATACAGCTATGGACATAGCACGAGATGGCCCCAGCACAGCTGGAACCTCGATGCATGTACCACGGGGGCTCACGTGAACTGCGCGGTGCACAGATAAAAAGCAACAGTTCCAAAGGCGCTGAACAAAACCGAATTACACAATTGAAAGGCAGCAAAAATATGAAGCGTCTGATAAGCATATTCATAAATCAGCTACTGTGGAAACAAAGCACACGGTGGAAAAAGTCAATGTCCGTTTAAAGGAGGCAGTGTAAAAAAACCCGTGCATGCAGTTCGGGGTCTCAGATAAAGAAGAAGAGCGAGCTGTTTATTGATGCAGTAAGAAACAATGATAAATGAAACCTGTCATCTTTAAAACGATTGACAAACAGGAATGTAACAAACACAACACATCCTACAAATACAACCTGATTGAAAGAAATAATGATAATCAAACCCTTGATGACAGCAACACTCAGTAACACTCACAAAACAAATACTGTATATTGACAGTCATATTCGTTTTTTTTTAAAATGTTCCCTTTTTTTTTCTAGCCTTTTTAACACACTACTTCTCCCTGATACGGTATATATATATATATATATATTTTGTATATATAAAACCGATCTACATACTAGAATAATGGATACTTTATTGCCATCAATAATTATTTTGGTAAGCCATACTCAGTGTATTCATTAGATGAACGGTAAAAAGTAAGAGCGGGGGAGGATGACTCATTGAGGCATGCAGGCTGTATCGTTGTCAACTCTATCTGAATTCGCGATCCATTTGAAAAAATATATCTTTTCAAGTTCTATTTAGTCCATATGTGTCAAACTCAAGGGCACAGGCCCACATCAAGCCATGTAATTATATCCGGCCGGGAGATCATTTTATATACTGTATTATTGTTATTAAAGCCGGGTATATGAAGAGCTGGTAACACAATAAACTACAGATCCCATAATGCAGCGCTTCAGCTCCCTTGCCGTTCTCCCGCTTACTAGGTTATCGACTGAGTTTGCCGGTAGCTTTGGTGACTTTGAAGAACAAAATCCGTCTACATCGGCTCAACCCTTTTGTGCATGTTTGTGCCATATCTGTGTAAACCTTCTCAGTGATAAAGACTAACAAAACAGCACACAGGGTCGCCTCACTGATGAGCACCTGCAATCCATCCTGATAATACCCACAACACAGGCCTCACACCAAACAAAAAGAACTTGTGGCCAAAAAGAGGTAGCTCCCGCTCTAAAATGACATATGAGCAAAGACAACTGAATGATTTGATTTGTTATTGCGTAGGCGGGAGTCAACCGTTTTAACAAACAGCGATGCTGATTGAAATAGCTGTGTGTGTATATATTAGATATGTATGTGTATATATGTAGATATATATTGTATTTTATAAATTTATATGTATAGATATATATATATATATATATTTTATGTGTGTGTGTGTAAAATATATATATATATATATATATATATATATATACAATATATATATATATATACAGTATATATATATATATATAGACAGCAACACTATCACTCACAACAGTGACAAAACAATTAATTGACAATCAGTTCGTTATTTTCAAAATGTTTCCTTTTCTTTTCATTGCTTCTTTAACACACTACTTCTCCGCTACGAGCCTTGGTATTTTATAGTTTTAATAAAAACACACACCCCTATGGAACTACTTTGACTTTCATCACATTCCCCATAAATCACCAATTGCTTGGGTGCAACTGGTGCCCAGAGTCCATAGTGTGGAACCCTACACATGCCTAAACACTAAAGGGTCCAAGGAAAAAAAAAAACCTGCAATCAAAACCACCCAAAACCACCCTTTTAAACAGGGCGTAAAAGAGCAAAACTGTTAAAACACACCCTTAAAACCATCAATAAATAATCAAATCAAGTTGAGTCAAGGTGGGGGGCATGCACTGGTACAGGGGTGTTGCCGCATACTCACTTACGACGAACAACCGGGATCCGGTTGTCAACCCCCAGGCAGACCGTGGTCAATCCACCCCCCGAAATGACCCTCTTTCTGCCACAGCAGGTGTTACATTGGCGACCCCTTGGCCTGGTCCAGCCCGGTCCCCAACAATGAGGATCTTAAAGGCGGATCACCCTGGGAAAAGCAACATGGCCATAGTGCTGGGACGGCGGCTCCTCCAATGCCTTATTCGGGACTCCATGAACAACCCTCATTCGAACAAAGTCAAAACCCAAAGATACCAAAAAGGTTTTCCATGAGAACAGTACCAGAGTCCACCTTTTTCTCAGGTCACTGGATGGCATCCATGTCTCGCAACCATATAGCAAGACCCGGAACAGGACTCTAAAGACTTGGACCTTTGTCCTTTTGCATAGATATCAGGGCACACCCTTTCTAGTGACCCATGACTCATGCTCTCCCAATACGCCTACTGACTTCATAGGAAGAATCACCAGAGACATGAATGTCACTACCAAGGTAAGTAAACCTCTCAACAAGGTCAACACTCTATCCACAGACAGACACACTGCTGATGGCTATGCCCAAGAGGTCATTAAAGGCCTGGATCTTGGTTTTTATCCAGGACACTCACAAGCTCAGACACTCAGACTACTTGCTCAGTCTCTAAGCGCCCTGATCAGAGCCTTCATTGACTCCACGAAGATCACAGCATCGTCCAGCAAAGTCAAGATCTGTGAATCTTTCTTTACTAACAGATGCCCTACAGCCACTGGGCCCCACAACCTTGCTCAACACCCAGTCCATACAAGCATTGTATAAGAGTAGGATCAAGAACACACAAAGATTGCTTGCAATGCCAGGAGAACAGCCTTACCACCAGCCTGGAGAAGTTCACTCGGATACCACAGATCCCTGCACCCTTTTCCTCCTCTCAGTTGGTTCACCACCTGTGCAATCTCAGTGAAATTGGGTGGTTCACAGCTACAGTAATTGGAGATCAGCCTCAAGAACCACAGACCAGAGATATCCAACGTCAGCCGGAGGATCAGCTTTGAACAACTGCTCAAAGAAGCCAGCCCAACGGGTCAAACTCGAGTCCACTTTAAAAGTTCCTTTTCTCAGACAAATCAGGCCTAGGTACATAGGCTCACAGTCAGTCCTCCACTCAAGGCCTGGAAGAGGGGTTAGAAACAGTGTCTCACCCAAAGCTGTCCCACAGTTTACCTCAGGAACAGAGTGCCCTACATGCTCCCATAGTACATGTGTGTGACACTTTTTATTATTTTGTTTTATGGTGAGTGCTGCAGTTTTGAGGGGCCATTGTCAAGGTGTAAAGATCTGGGCAGGATCTGATAAGGGCATGGCTTCAGAAGATGTGCAACAATAGTGTCACTAACTCTATGGTAGAATAGCCCTTTCTTAGGGATAAGCATCATCTGAGATTATGGATATTCAGAGTGTTGATGCATTAGTTATTGGCATTTTGAGGGTCTGAGAAGTAGGATTTCCCAATAGACTGAGTCTGGTAAGCATTTGGATTTTGGTGATAGTTGTTTGACTTCCTGGTTTTGACTGTTTCTGGCTACTAATATTTACGATTCTGGTCTTTTATATTCATGAGAGCTGCAACATGGAATTAGTCCAGTAATTTTTTCTGCACAAGAGATCTTTATCTAAACATTAAATGACAAAAGCATGCATATGGAATAAATGTATGAAAATGCTTCCTGATTGGAACTAAACACCTTTCTTACTGGGGAATATCAGGAATTTGCTGGTTGTGAAACACCATTTGTTTCATAAATCTTTTTAAAAAGGAAAACTCATGAGTTACACTGTGCATTCAATTTCATGAAAATTGTTTTACTCATTACTACTAGTCAAAGTGAACTTCATTGTCATCTCAACCATATATAAGTATACAGATAGCTGTAGATAGCTCAGGTTCCAGAGTGTAACAACATGACGTGCAAATAATAAATTAAAAATATAAAAGAATAAATTTAAAATTTTAATTTAAAATTAAAACACAAACAAGGCATTGTGCAAAAGGGAAACGAAGAAGTAGCAGCGATAAAGGCGTATTTAGCAATATGAACATTGATGCAATGTATGGTATTTGCAATCTAGATAAATAAATATAGTCAATAGATATGTAATATAATAAATAATAGATACAGAAAATACAGAAATTATCAGTGTATGATAATAGTTGTTTAAGACATGTAAACAATGACAGGTCAGAATGTTTCACAACAGAAGGATATCAAGAAATATGAAATTTTCAGTTTTTTTCTACATGCACACTCATCTTTATAGGAAAATGGCTTGCATGTACAAAAGTTCTGTTTTAAGAGGTGGTTGAGGCAGTGTGGAAGATCCCAGGGGGCAGCATGGTGTTAAGGAGTCTGACAGCTTGGGGTAAAACTCTCCTGCAGCCTGGCAGATCTGGCTTTGATCTTCTCTTGGATGGCAAAAGTGTGAAAAGTCCACGTGAGGGGTGTAAGAGGCCTTCAGGACACTGCATTTGTAAAATACAGTATGTCCTATAGTGAAGGGAGAGACACCCCATAATGTTCTCTGCTGTCTTCACTATCCTTTGCAGGCACTTGCGGTCAGATGTGTTGCAGTTGCCATACCAGACAGTGATGCAGCTGGTCAGAACTCTCTGAATGATGCTTCTGTAGAACATGGTGAGGATTAGGGAATCCAATCCCGGGATTCCCGGACATTGAAACTGCTGTAATTCCTGGAAACCAGGAACGACCAAGTTCGCATATATAGTGTGTAAAAGTGTAAAAATCGTTCAAGAAATAACAGAGTTATAGTTGAAAACTGAAGACTTCATTGACGTCTGTCAGACAACAGCTTTGAACAGCAACTTGAAATTGAATGCGTCAGTCTGTTGCATCCGCATTATCTGTGCACAGAATGATGACAAGAAACTGAATGCATCAGTAACAGCTGAAATGGTGGTGTTTTACAGCAACGGCAAGCGCGGGCGTTGTTTAGAACAAGTGTATCTGTATCTGGTGACTGTGCTGTCTAATTCAGTGGAGGCAAAGAGTGTTTTCTCAGCAGCTGGCGACTCTGCACGAAGTACTCTTCGCCTGGACGACCCACATGCTGGACAAGTTATGCTTTCTACGCTCTTATTGCCCACAGTTTTTCGGGCATTATTTATTTATATATATATTCACACACACTTGCATAACTGAATAACCTTTATGGCACAATAACAATCCAATACATTTATGGTCACTGCAGTATTTGGATTTAATAATCTTCATGTGGGAAAAGGCTGACTCGCATAAATAAGTACAGCCGAATAATGCAGTCAAGGCGCTTTTGAATTCAGCCTAGTGAAAAATGACGGCTGTCCGATTAACTGCGATTTTAGTTCCCTCTCTTTCTCTTTCTCAGATTGCTTTTGGAAGGAAGTCAGTTTCAGTAGTTTTTATGAGCAGTCTGAAAGTGCCTTCCACATTTTCCTTCTTTGGAATAGAAATGATAGATTGACAGATCAGACAAACGCACTTCGATTGTGACATTGTGAGAGAAAAAAATCCTCTTCTAATTACACATAAAGCCCATATCCTCCCCAAACAATTTTTTTAAAATCCCTTCTTTAGTTGATATAAATTGGAAGGCTAACTAGATCAGAGCCAGAGTTTGCAGTAGATCGAGTGTTTGATCGTGCGTGCGGGATGATCAGTGTGTTAGAAGAAAGGAGATCTCAGATTGGCCGCCCTGTATGTCAATCAAGCGGCAAATGCCATAGGGAGGATATATGAGACTAACGTTTTAAAAAATTTTTTTTGAATGCACCGATCTACCTGCACTACCTTTGCGATCTACTGAGTCGATCGCGCATTGGCACCCTCAACTAGATACATGTACTTATATGACAGCATGAACTGCTTGTAGATAAGGTTAGTCTTTTATTGGTGTCAACATACTGCAGTAGTTTTATTAAAAATAAGTGTTGGTCGTTCTAAAACCGTTCACATGTGAGATGCCCGTGCACTGTGTCATCCCGGGAAGCCTGGGATTCCCGGAAATGATATGCAGGATTCCCGAATTCCCGGGAATGGATTCCCTAGTAAGGATGGAAGGGGGAAGACTTGCTTGCTTCAGCCACCTCAAGAAATGTAGTCTCTGCTGGGCTTTCTTTATTAGTGATGAGGTGTTATGTGCCCATGTAGGTTCCTCAGTTATGTGTACACCGAGGAACTTGGTAATCCTAACTGTCTCCACATCTAAACCATTGATGATGAGTGGGATGTGGGCAGGATGTGATTTTCTGAAGACCACGAGTATCTCTTTTGTCTTGTCAACATTGAGAGATAGATTGTTGTTTTCACACCATGTAGACAGCCGTTCCACTTCATCTCTGTATGCTGTTTCATCATCCCAGCTTATCAGTCACAGCACCGTCGTATCATCTGTAAACTTGATGTGGTTGGTGTTGTGCGTGGCTGTGCAGTTGTGAGTCAGCAGGGTGAACAGCAGTGGGCTGCTGCACTCCAGTGCTCAGTGTCATAATGCTAGAAGTGTTGCAGCCCATCCGAACTGACTGGGACCTCTCTGTCAAGAAGTCCAGGATCCAGAGGGTGGTGTTCAGGCCCAACCTGCTCAGTTTTCCAACCAGCTTTTGAGGGATGATTGCGTTGAAGGCAGAGCTAAAGTCTATGAATAGCATCCTGACATATGTGTCTTTTTAATCCTGATGTGTCAGGGACAGGTGAAGGGCAGAGCATATGGCATCCTCCATTGACCTGTTTGAGCAGTATGCAAACTGAAGAGGATCAAGAGAGGCCAGGAGATTAGTTTTTATGTGTGACATGACTAACCTTGAAGCACTTCATTATGATTGGCGTGAGTGCAACTGGTTGGTAGTCATTCAAGCATGTCACTGATGACTTCTTCAATACTGGTATGATGGTGGTCGACTTTAAGCATGCTGGGATTGATGACTGGCCCAGAGATGTGTTGAAGATGTGTGTGAGCTCACCAGCCAGTTGACTGGCACATTCTTTGAGCACACGACCAGGTATGTTGTCAGGTCCTGCAGCCTTGCGTGGATTGACTCTGGATAGAGTCCTCTTCACGTCAGTTATGGAGAGACAGGAGTACCTGGTCAGTGGAGGGAAGTGTTGCTTTTCTCACAGGCTCTTTGTTCTGCTCAAACCATGCAAAGAAGTTGTTCAACTTGTCCAGAAGGGAGCGATCACCATGCTGCTGTGTGGTTGGGCTTGTAGTTTGTAATTGTCTGAACGCTTGCCACACATGACGTGTGTCTCTGGTGCTGCTGAAGTGTTTGTTAATCCTCTGCGCGTAGGCCCACTTAGCTCTCCTTATAGTACGAGACAGGTTGGCTCTTGTCACCCTGAGGGCAGCCTTGTCTTCAGATCTGAGGGCTGCATTTTTGATCTTGAGCAGCTTGTGCACTTCTCTTGTCATCCAGGGCTTTTGGTTGGCTCTTGTGGTAACATCCTTGGTAACAGTAACATCCTTTATGCATTTGGAGATATAGCCAGACAGAGTCTGTGTACTCCTCCATTCATAGAAGCCTCCCTGAAAATGTCCCATTCTGTCAATTGAAGAGTCTTGAGAGCTGAAACAGCAACAACCTGCCACACTCTGATGTTCTTGTGGGCTGGTTTAGTGTGCTTCAGCAGGGACTTGTATGCAGGAACCATAAAAACGCTGATATGGTCTGAGCAGCCGAGGTGGGGAGCAGCCAAGCTACTAATAAACCTTTTTCAGCAGAAAAACTGGAAACATAAACTGTCCACCTCTACTTCAACTAAGAGGCACTGCAAATGCATGCCATCCTTTCCTAATCAGTTGATTGACTTTAAAAATATGAGTTGTGTAGAATTGAAGGCTGTGATATAAGAAAAAAAGCTCTAGCAGGAGACCCCATTTCATATGAGAATGGTAAGAGAAGAAAGGCTGTTGATATTGTAGATCAAATCAACATATAGGAAAAGCAAAGCTTTCAGGAGTTCTTCTTCTAATATTAATAACTTGCGCACCTGTACATTAGTCCCCATAAGAAACATACTTCTGTGTTTCAAAGAGGCAATATTGTTGGCTACACCTAGCTTTAAGGCTCATGGAGACTGGAAGAATCAGGGAAAATGTTACAATATGCAAGTGATAACAAATTTGCTTTTCACCATCATGCTAAAAGCTTGTCAGGAGCTGTGGGTTGTAAATCGTTAAGACTAGGAGGCACAGTTGTACAGTAACTAGCCTCATGATTCCAGAAGAATGGGTTTAAAGTCCATTTCTGTATTCTTCTCTGTCAGTGTGGGTTTCCTCCAAGGCTCTTGTTTAAATCCCACATGCTAAACATGTTATTTTAATTGATTGCTGCAGTATTAGTGTGCACTGTCATATTTCTGTTCTGTACCCAAAGTTGTCAATATAGTTTACTGGTCCTTGACCCTGTATTTGAATAGAACACATGCAGTCATACCTCACAGCTGGTAGGCTCTCCTGTAACGCATATACAAAATGGTATCAGACCCAGAAAGATGACTGAATACTCTTATGCTCTTTTGTTTGTTTGTGCTTAAACAGTATATCTGCTGTGTTTATATTAACATTATAAGCACGTATTGAGGAATATTTCATTTATACAGTGCCTACTGGTCCAGAATTGTATGGGATGTTGAGTGGGCATTGGATGCAGTTCCATTTATCATGTGATTACCACAAAATACCCAAAATATTTCTGTATGTTTTTAGAACTTGATGATGCATGTGAAGGCTGGAAATTATCTCATTTTTTCCAGTAAATAACTTGTGTGTCTAATGCATTTTATTATTGTTCAGGCAACATCTACTAATATTACCGGTATAACACCAGCCTGGGGATTTAATTTCTTCCTAGCTGAGGAGTCACACCACCTCTTTAATAGGATCACTAGTTTCCTGCCCTAGGCTGACCAGGCAAGGTTGCCATGGAAACAGTGCTGGCTCTGAAATGACGTGATGGCCTAGTCTTAGTTTTCACTCATCACCTCATCACTTCACCTAACACTACCCAGCCCCCCATCTGCCAGCTACTCCAGTTACACTCAAATCGAGCTTCTGTCTCTTTTCTCAGTCTTCTTATCTCGAGTGCCTTTTCTCACTCACTCAGCACTCCTACCCGAAAGGGATTTCAAACAAGGACCCAACAAACCTTGCAGATTGCCTCTAACCAAAAGTGTCAAAAAGAAAAGAGCAAGAGAGAAAAAAATGAGCAGAGCTACAAGTCTAAAAAATATTTAACCGTGATTGTCAACAGCCAATTGCTGAATTCTGATCCACCAGGAGAAAGTAGACAGCCAGAAACTTGACTCCCCCAAGCTACCTCCCCGCCATAAAATGTTTGTAGTCTCAGCTTGTAAGACTGATAAAAATGAATTGTGTAATGTTAGCTCAGTCACTGAGGGAGTGCTCTGCCTGCCAACTCACTGCTCAGTAGGGGAAGGCTGCTTTTACTTTTTCTCCAGACACCAAACCAGTCTGCACTTCTGTTTTCTTTAGGTATTCAATTCATTCATTGTGGAAGACTCTCTTTCTGCACACTCTGACAAAACAAGACTTCCATCAGTAATGAGTATAACAATAACAAAATATTGCCAGCATACAGACAACTTTGAATTGCAAGACACTATAAAGAAATTGACAGACTAGAATTTTAGCTTTCTACCAAAAAGGTACATGCTTTCTTTCATGATCACATAGCACATCTACAGCAGCATCTTGATCTAAACATTATTCTGTCAATCGTTCATGTTTATTAATTTATTTTGGACACAGTACAAAATCAACCAATACATTCCTCCATCCCTTGATCACCCAAGAAATTATTTAGCTATTTCACTCAAGTTCACTGACTGGATTCAATAGTGGATGGATTGATATTTTCGCTTTGAGGAAACTGAATTTTCACATTTTACTAAAGTAACTCACCAAATAATGTGAATGTTATCGGATGCATTGCGAATGTGTCTTATGATAGAGTGTTGACCAGTCCAGCATTTGGGCCTCGTTTCACTCTGTGTTGCTGGGATAGGCTCAAGCACTTACACGACCTTGTATTGGAATAAACCAGATTCAAAAAATATAGATGGAAAAATAAAACAGGTACTAACTTCACACTGAAGATGTTGAGATTATATTAGGCTTCACAAAAAAGTTGACTATTTTCATTTGAAATCTGGGAAAAGCATGATTAGTGTTATGATTGCAGCAACACACAAATGGCAAAAAGGTGAGGCCTTTAAAAGACTTACAGAATACAGGCCAGACTCCTAATTGGCCTGCCTCAAAATAGTTCTCATCCCTAGGAAATTGGGAGTCTTCCGGCACATCTAGGCCTTTTAAAGTTTAAAATATAGTCTCAAATATCTGTAAATGTCTCACTAGAGGAAGACCATGAAACTCTGATATGTACACGACAAGTACCACCAGAATCTTTACAAAACAGGGTTTATTAAGAAAAATGAAAAATAACAAAATATTCAAAAATATCAAAAAGGAGAAAAAAGAATTTGTCAAAAGAAACACACAGCTAATAAATCCCAAATCATAATCCAAAATAGTAAACCAATAAACAACAGCAAATTGATCAAAAATAACTGTCAAAAGAATAACAAAACAGCACAGCTAACAAAATTAATCTTCAAAGTGTATTCAATGATCATTTGTGATTGACAGAGTGGACCCACCTCTTAGGGAACCACCCACAAAACAAAGGGAACCTAAAGATATTTAAAAGGAAATAGTACATAAATATATTTAAGCATAACTAAAATGGCATAAACATCCATCCATCCATTTTCCATTCTACTGAATCGAACACTGGGTCACGGGGGTCTTTCACTGGAGCCAATCCCAAGCCAATACAGGGCACTAGGCAGGAATCCAATCCTGGGCAGGGTGTGCCACCCACCACAGGACACACACAAACACACCCACACACCAAAGCACACACTAGGGCCAATTTAGATCCATATATCAACTCAATTATAAATGAACAGAACAACATTAACAGAAATAGCAAACTAAGTAATTCAAACTGAAATATGAAAAAAGACAGAAAAAGAGCATTTACAGATACATAAGGCAAAGAAAGAACCCTGGCCAAAACCTAACAATTAGAAAAGAGATAAATAATAAATAACTAAATTCTACAATTCTTGCTTCTAACAAATTTTCACATGTTGACTCCACAGAAAAAATTATATGAATTTACAGATGGTAGTTAGCTTGAACATGTAAGAAACAGCGCATGAGCCTTTAGGGTCTATTAGCATGCAACATTTATTTATTGTCATGAGGGGTTAAACAGGCGTAACAGAAAATTGGCTAATGGTGAGAACCAGGAGGATATGCATGCTGGAATGGAGGCTTTGTTACATGGCTGTGATACCAACATAACAGGTAGCACTATAAAAATTCTTTAAGCCCACAGACCAATAGTTAGCTTCAACAGGACACTTAGGCCAAGATTCAGCTCAGGCACAGGCTCCAAAGGAATGTACTCACTGCAGGGAGTGACTGTGGCAGCAGATACAATCAAAAGTGTTTCTTGATGTTGTGATAGGAAATAAGGCAAGGGGTGCTCCAAGCTAGGAGGAAATGGGTTGTTGTAAAAGAAGGTTGGTGGTAGGGAGGCACTACCTCCAAGGTCATGTGAAAACACAGTTTCCCGCTGTGTACCAAATACCATTGCTCACCCATAGTCTGCTAGTTAGATGAAGAAGAGTGTAGAAGGTTCAGAAGGACACAGTGTGTATCATTCTGTCATTCCCATTGTATAAGCGTGCGCTCCTTTGGTTATCCTTTCCTTACAAAATTTCAGCAAATACCCTGTCAAGCACTTCTCTGTGGGCTGACTTTGTGTTTTCTGCATACAGTGAATGGATCACTCCAGGATACCGATCATAATACACATTTCTAGTCATCTTCTGTCAAGTATATGTGTTTTGTTTTGCCAGTTTTAATATCTTTATGCTTATTTGCCAATTTCAGATATGGCTTTGTCTTTGAAACTCAGCCCTTTTAGGTCAGCATCCTAAAGTCAGCGTCTTTTCACTGTTAGGCGCTCCGATGTACTATTTTCATATTGTAGGTTTCTAAACTCTTTTGGGACTCCCCAGCGGGACATGACACTGAAAAGTGTCCCAAAGCCTGATCTCCGCTTTTGTGGAAGACAGCTTTCCAGGCAGGCTCCCAGCGCTGGAGCAGCTCAAAAGCAAATCTGAGGTCCACTGTGGTTTGCATTAAGCATCATGATCGTGATGGGCAAAGCAGGGAACATTATAAATGCAGGGAACATTATTACTTAGCCACTAACCTGGCCACAACCCTGTCTGATTGCTGTGTCTGTGTATAGGCAAGAGACAGATCCTGCTACAATAAAATAACCCATTACTGTTCCTGTTTCAGGAGGATTAAAGCGGTTTTGTTAAAAATACTGAGACTCAGCCTCATTTTTTGGGGTACAAGAAAGGAACTCACACGTCACAATATGCATCTGGGCCTTGTTAGATTCAGTTTGTCATCTTCTCTTAAGACAGTAAAAGACCCTTTTGTAGAAAGGTTTCAGTTTCTTTGAAGTTTGTTGCATGGAATAACTTTCATTCTACAAAATAAATAAATAAAAAATAATAAAATAAAAAATAACACGCTGGCATTTTTTTGAGAAACCTGTTTCATTTTGGCCATTTTGGAACCTAGGGTTGCACTTAAGGAAAAGCAGAATGTTGCAACCCAAGTGAACAGAATAACAGGTTTTAGTGATACTAATTCAGTTATAAAGTTTCTCTAATAACCAATGCGACATTTAAAATGACTAATTGAGGGATAAGCTCAGGAGGTTGACCATTAGAACACTGAAAGAATGGCTGTTGAAAATGGGGCTTTGTAGTCATGTGAATATGAAATTAGAAATTAGTCATTTTAAATGGTAATTGCCATTAGCAAGGCTAGCAATATCTTGGATATATTTATAAAGCAGTTAAAGGTATCTTGATACAAAAAGATACATATTTGTATCTAAAACATGAAATTTTGAGTGCATCAAAGTTTTGAGTGGTACTTTATGTACTCATAAACCATATTAAAACCGTAACCCTCACCCAGAAAAGAAACCAGATTAGTAATAAAATGACAAAGAAAGAGAGGCCATGTGAACAGTAATCTTGTTTCAAATCTCACAGCTTGGATTGCTGCTGTCATAATAGGTTTGAGTTTCATTGTTTGTTTCTATAATGACAGTATTTGCAGGACTTGTGTTGAAGTGACATTCGGCATCTGTCAAGCGTTGTAAGCATACAACCGGTTTAATCGATAACTTCACATCCAGCTTTTGAGAGTTTAAACATTCATAAACATCAAAGTGTCCACTACTGAAATGACGTCACCTGTGAGTCTAAGATGTTTAAGAGGCATTGGCAGTTGTCGAAAGGTGTAAAATATTTGGCCATTTGGGTACTTGAAAGCGACAACCGAACAATTCAGCGGCAGTCATCAACTCACATACAGAACCATAGGTGAAGGGCTTAAGCATTTCTCTCTTATAGTGCTCCTGTGTAGTATAATTATCTCCTGTACCATCATCAGTCCACACCTTGAACCTGTCCCAGTCATTCAATACATAAGACACAATATTCCTCTGGATATCAAGAGTGAGCCTGATATGGCCGTGCAATATGTAACACAGAGAATGGAAAAGGTAGGTGCCGTCTCCGGGCATGGAAACCACCGGTAAGTGACAGTTCTTTGATCGATGGTGATCACCTCGATAGACATGTTAATGGGGACGGTTGGAGCGATAAAGGAAATGGGTACCTGAGCAATGTAAAGTAAGTCTAAAATACCTAAAACAATAACTATAATCGTAATAAGCGAACAAAAAAACAGCTGAGAAGCCGTGGATTGAAAAGGCTGTAGTTATCAGCAGGGAGACGTGAATCCCGTGGCGAAGCAAGGAATGGAATGTAGAGACCTGACGGCGGGCGGCCTTATATAGGCAGGCAACCAACAGCGTGGGAGGCGTTGGGATAGGGGACGCGCTGCCTCACATGGTGACCGAGCTGCAGGCTATGGGCGTATATATATGCGTAAGTAGGATTCAGTTAAGCGTTGGGAACCCGCGTACCAAATTTCTTGAAGATGGGCCCATAAGTAACAAAGACCTTTGAAAAGTTCAGTATAGCTGACCAACAGTGGCATCATACCACTGAAATAAGTATGTATTTTGGTTTTGGTTAGCACAGGAAGCCACCTACCAAATTTAGTGAAGATGGGGCCATAAATAAGAAAGTTCAACATGGCGAGCGTTGTTACCCGTTATGACCGTTACGTAGAATTTTGAAATGAAACCTGCTTAACTTTTGTAACTAAGCTGTAAGGAATGAGCATGCCAAATTTCAGCCTTCTACCTACACGGGAAGTTGGAGAATTAGTGATGTTGGAAGTTCAATATGGCGGCTGACAGTGGCGTCATACCACCAAAATAAGTATGTACATTGGTTTAGGTTAGCGCAGGAAGCCGTCTACCAAATTTCATGAAGATGGGGCTGTAAATAATAAAGTTCAACATGGCGGATGTTGTCGAACCGTTATGACCGTTACGTGTTAAATTTGAAATGAAACCTGCTTAACTGTTGTAAGTAAGCTGTAAGGAATAAGCCTGCCAAATTTCAGCCTTCTACCTACACAGGAAGTTGAAGAATTAGTAATGAGTGAGTGAGTAGGTGAGGGCTTTGCCTTTTATTAGTATAGATAAAATACAATTTTTGAACTGACTTACAGATGGTGTGTTGTAATTCTTCTAATTGAGGAGAATTAGTTGGCATGCTAACAGTGTAGTGTAGTTGTCAATGTTTCACCAGATAATCTAAATTTGTCTAAAATAACTCCAAAGGCGGTGGCTGTAAGGGGATCTATGGTAATCGAATCAACATTATCTGACAAAAAAGAGTGGCTTTAATTTTGGACATTCCTAAAACATATGCTTGAATGAGGCTGGATCTACTTGGCCTCATTCACAACTAGAATAAACCTTGATAAATTTTGGACAGTTTAAGTATGGAAAGTTGTTTTGGCAGACAATTGTCATATGAATTACATCATGGTTTGCTGAAATTGAAGAAGAATAAATGTTGTGAATTATAAACTTTCACTCCTAGCCTAAGATATTGATAGAAATGTTTCTTTCCCAGCATTGCTGAAGTTGGTCTAGCAGTGAGCTCTGTGACAATACTTGACAATGTCTGAAATTGCTGCCAATATTCTTCTACCTACTAGTTAAAAATATTTTCAAGTGTGACCATTGGGATGGATCAGAGAAGTTACAAAAATTCTTTTTAACAAAGTTTCTAACTTGTAAACAGAAATATAGTTGGGCTGAAGTACTTCATATTTACAGCAAAGTTGCTCAAAAGGTGTAAAGGTGCAGTATAAAGATCTCTGAAGGTTAAAATGCATATTGTCTTCCAAAACCAGCTGTAAATGATGTCTAGCTGAGCAAGGGCTTAAAACAAAAATTATCTTGTAATGGAGCAAGAGACAGTATACTGGTATATTTTCCAGCATATTTTGATAGTTCTTTTAACCTCAAGTTTTATTGTAGTCCTATTTGTCATACTTCAGGGGCCTCATGTACAAACAGTGCATACACACAAAATGTTGCGTACACCCGTTTCCACACTCACATCGCAATGTATAAAAACTAAACTTGGCATAAAGCCACACACATTTTCCGTCAGCTCAATCCCTTTTATGCATAAGTTCTCTGCTTGGTTTTGCAAACTGGCGGTACCCAGCATCAAAGCAGTGCTACTGTTCCTGTGTGGTTTCCCTTTGTTTATTTGATTCACATTCCTGACGGCTTTATCAAATACAGTGAAATTAACTATATATGTTTTAGGTTAAGGCATCTGATTGTAATCAACCTGTAACAATATAATGATACACAGAATGGCCAAACTATTCCAAATACTATAGCTGCTTTAGCGTTGTTTACTCTCAGTGCACCACTCAGAGTATTTTAACCCATTGTATCTGATTGGTGAATCATAGCTATACAGCAGCTGATCGAAGCTCTATGGCAGATTGTGTCAAGAGCAGAGAATTATCGAGGGTACAGCATCTAACACGCGCTACCTCAGCCATGCACAGTACAGTCTATTTGAACTTCCCCGTTAAGCCGCGCTTCAGAGCCTTTCCTCCACAATCCTTGTGATTCAGAAACAGTTTCATCTCAAGAGCTCTAACACACTTAATCAGTCCATCAAGTGCTCGGTAGAACTGTTCTTACTTATAAGTACAATTACCTCACTGTAAACTTGCATTACAGTTATATTGCATAATCTGACCCACGTATGCTTTCATATTATATATTTTTCATTGTTTTTATTTTATATTATTAGAGGCGTATTTACAGATGATGACAACTGGCTTCTAAATCAATTTAGATTTCAAGGCTACATGTTAGAGCTCTTGATATTATACACATACATTTTAACTTCATTCAAATAATGTATACTGGCTATCGATGAACTGGCATCCCATTCAGGGATTGTTCCTGCCTCGTGCTGTATGCTTGAGAGATGGATGGAATAATTAAACAAGTACTGAGAGATATTTCAATTTTCCTAACAGTAGGGAATTACCAAAGCCTGTGAAAAACTTGTAGATCAGTCCCACCTTAAATCTCTTTGCACTTCTCCTGGCGTCTTTTGTCCTGTAAATGTAATGGACAAACAGCAAACAGCCTGCTATCACATCCCCCACCGCCACACACAGTTTTCTCAGCTCAAGTCTGTTTACCTGTGGTGTCAGTTGCTTAGAGTTGTATAAAGTGAGAAGTCAAGCAAAATGACACCTTTTATAAATACTATACAGTGAACTCTCGTTTATAGCGGTTAATCCGTTCCAGACTCTACCGTGATAAATGAATTTTACATGAGAAGTAGGATTCTTTATTTATAAATCAAATATTTTAGCTTGTTAGAGTATAGAAAACCTGTTTCTGACCTTCTAAATACATTTTTAACATTATTAGAGCCCTCTAGACATGAAACAACACCCTTTAGTCACCATTACACTCGTATTACTCAATATATTAGACAAAATAAGAGAAAATAAGACATATTAGGCGTTACAAATATCATATTACTAGGTGCATTCGCCTTTTTAAGGCGACCGACTTTATCTTCAATTATTGTATTGCTCCATGTGTACATCAGGCATGTAAGTGTAGAGAATGAGAACATCAAAGTGTCCTTTCATAACATCTTTTTTTTTTATCCCCTCAAGTGCCTGTCCAAAGTCAGGTTTTCAATGTCAGCCCGAATCTGTACCACTAAAGGCGGGGTTTCATGCACTAAATAAGCTATAGATGAGAATAAGCAAGCACCATCTCCTGATATTTACTACTGCGGTGAGGCATTTGTACTCCATCAACATTAATTATTTCCAGAGACATATTTTTTTCTATTTTTCCAGCGTATTGCGCACAAAAGCAAGGGAACGATGAGAGCACCAGAACTCTGCTCACATCGCGTCGCTTCGTTACCTCAAACGCAAGTAGTAAGTCTGTAATAAGCGGAATACTACTACGCTTTGCACTCATGGGACAGAAGGACAATCGAGCAGCTTTTCTATAGTAGATTATTGTACTGTACATTTAATTGCACACAACCACTAACCTATGAAGGCCCGACCTGAGTAGGAGAGTCTTCAGAGGTGGTGCAGTATCTTCTCAGCAGGTGTGTTGTTGTCTTCTTCCGCTAAAAAGTACTAGGAGTAGGCAGTGGGTGTCTGGGTGCGGCTGAAGAACATCTTGATAGGCAGTTGCTGGCGCTGTCTTTTCACATGTGTGAGGAGGCTTTTGTAGGGTATTGCCATCTTTAATCATATACAAGAGTTTCACCTTCTTCTCGATAGTAAGCATCTTCCTCCGGTAGCTTAGTTTTATTCTCAGAAGGCTTAGAAAAAGCAGCGTTTAGGAGCCATCGTGGGGCTTAGATAAAAATTCTCAGAAAGCGCATGCGTAGTGGTAAGCGTGTATGAGAAAAATGCGATGAGTGAAACCTTGAAAAGTTGAGCCTGATATAGCGAGGATTACTGTATCGATTATTTAGAAACCCATGCATTTCATGCGTGTTCTGTGTCTACAATAATCTATGTAAACACATTGTTAAAATGGAAATGTTTGTCATGTTATAGTAATAACTGACAAAATGTAGACATGAAGTGTATAATAAGTGGACATTTCGAGATTAAAGTTGACATTTCACTATGTCCATATTTTTTTTTTCTTTTCTCTGTACCCCAATAAGCTTCTGTATGATACTCAGACGGTGGGCTATGACTCACCTTTTCATGGCGACTTTGATATCTGACAACTTATTTTTTTATTTTGGGCACTGCTTAACTTTCTGAACTTTAACTTTTGATTAGCTTCCTTTTGTTGTTTATACAACTGCTTAAACCAATAAATAGTACATTTTTCATTACCTCCACTTGGCATTTGTTGAAATTCTTTTTTTCCCTGTGCTTTTGCTATTGTTTTTTCACAGAACACTGTACTTTAGGAAATGTTTATATTGATTTGCACATTCAAAGAGGCATAATTCTGGGAGTAGATGGGATGGGGCAGCAGGCGCATGCATGTGTGTTACATTTCATACTGACCAAGATTTATGTAGCAGAAGTCGTGAAGAAAAAACATGAAAGCACGAAGAAGAAGCTTTGCTGCCCTTGCAGCATGTTTAGAAATCTAAATATTTTCAATTTCAAGTAAGCCAGCTAATGTTACATCGTTTCCCACCACTGAAGCTAGTGGAGCAACAATGAAGTAAAAATAGAATTATGTGTAACAATTTTGATAATGAGTTTTTAACAGATATTATCTGATGTTACAGTATCCAGCTGACACGTTGTTGAGGATTATTTATTACTGTCATATGGACCCCAAGATCTATACACGTTACAGGTTGTTAACCTTGGTCAACATATGAAGTGCTCTGAGTATTGTTGCAATGAGGGGCATGTTGCAAATTTCACCAGCACAGGGATGGCACTCTAGGTAGTTATTGGCTGAATTGTGGAAAAGTGCCCATAAGCAACTTTGACATACAAAAGAGCAGCTTGCTGAGATAAACTTCTATTGTTGTTTAATTTTACTGGTAGCTAGCACGTTAGTGATTTGGTTAATGCCTTGCAACCTTCTGTCATTGGAAAGACAAAATATCAAAGGTTAGATTAAATTAAAAGCGTAGGTGACACATTGACATGTACAATATGTGTAGGTGATATATTGACCTGTATTTACTACTCTAACTTAGTTTTATTAAGCATATTCAGTACTGTACTAGTATTGGTAGTTTTTATCATTATTATTATTAGAATTCGTAATATTTTATATATTATCATTGTAATGTCCCTTTCCAGGCCCTTATGACACTGCCTTGGTGGAAATTTCTTTTCCATACTGTGACATTACTAATAGTAGTAGTAGCAGTTGTATTTTATATTATTAATATTGTTAGTAGTAGCTAGCACTAATAGCAGTTCTATTTATTATTATTTTTATTATTATTAGTAGTAGTAGTACTAGTAGTAGTATTAAATTGTTGTTTTTGTTGTATCACATATCACAAGTGATACTGCTGGCAAAGTAAAGGCACAATGATACCCTGGACCATTATTATTATTATTATTATTATTATTATTATTATTATTATTATTATTTAAATGAAACAAATCACAAATCAAAAAGTTATAGTTAAATTTTGTGATGCTAGTTTCCTTATTTATTTATATTTTATTGTTCAAATTAAAGCTGTTTAAAAGAAATAGTAATATAATGGTTTCATGGAGGAATGAGTTGGGGTGTTTTGGGGAAAAAGAAAACTCTGCTCAGGGCCCCACTTTGGCCAGGGTAAGCACTGCTTGCACAACACACATCTCTACATTCTCCTGTAACATTTCTCCAATTCAGAATTGAGGTATTAAAACAATATCTAGCAAGAAAAAGTACTTTAGTTAGTTGTTGTTATGTCTACTTGAATCCTCTGTAGGAATACCTCATCACGTTCATTTTCTAATTGTTTGTAGTATCTCATGTAGAATTTCAGTTGTATTTAAAGCTCTTCAGCTTTCTTGAAGTACTTATAAGTATTCACTTCTTGTGATTCTCATTACTGTATTAATACTTTTTAGATGTAAGTATTTCTACTGTGCTTGAAACTTCTTAATTTCACTGTAGTCAGTTAGTCAGTCATTTTCCAACCCGTTATATCCTAACACAGGGTCATGGGGGTCTGCTGGAGCCAATCCCAGCCAACACAGGGTGCAAGACAGGAACAAACCCCGGGCAGGGCACCAGCCCACCACAGGACACACACACACACACCCACACACAAGCATACATTAGGGACAATTTAGAATGCGCCAATGCACCTAGTCTCCTTGAACCGTCACCTTATGCGTGGTGGAGGTTTGGTGTCCCAATGATCCTAGGAGCTATGTTGTCGAGGGCTTTATGCCTGGTAGAGGCCACCAAGGCAAACTGGTCCTAGGTGAGGGATGAGACAAAGAGTGGTTCAATAAACCTCTAATGAAGAATAAAACCTTGGACGTTTTCCCTTGCCGGACGGGTCACGGGACCCCTTCTGGAGCCAGGCCTGGAGGTGGGGCTCGATGGCGGCCCCTGGTGGCGAGCCTGCACCCATGGGGCTCGGCGGGCACAGCCGAAGAGGTAACGTGGGTCCTCCTCCCCATTGGCTCACCACCTATGGGAGGGGCCAAGGAGGTTGGGTGCAGTGTGAGTTGGGTGGTGGCCGAAGGCGGGGACCTTGGCGGTCTGATCCTCGGCTACAGAAACTGGCTCTTGGGACGTGGAATGTCACCTCTCTGAAGGGGAAGGAGCTTGAGCTAGTGGCGAGGTCGAGAGGTTCGGCTAGATATAGTGGGACTCACCTCGGCAGCACAGCTTGGACTCTGGAACCAATCTTCTTGAGAGGGACTGGACTCTCTACCACTCTGGAGTTGCCCCGGTGAGGCGCCGAGCAGGTGTGGGCATACCCATTGCCCCCGACTTCAGCCTGTGCGTTGGGGTTTACGGTTGGGCGAGAGGTGGCCTCTCCTCCGCCTTCGGGTGGGGAAGGGTCCTGACTGTTGTTTGTGCGTATCGCCCGAACAGCAGTTTGGAGTATCCACCCTTTTGGAGTCTCTGGAGGGGTTGCTAGAGGGCATACCTTCTGGGGATTCCCTCCTTTTGCTGGGAGACTTAAATGCTCACGTGGGCAATGACAGTGAGACCTGGAAGGGCGTGATTGGAAGGAATGGCCCCCCCGATCTGAACAAAATCTGTTTTGTTATTGGACTTCTGTGCTCGTCATGGATTGTCCATACGAACACCATGTTCAAGCATAAGGGTGTTCATATGTGCACTTAGCACCAGGACACCCTAGGCCTCAGGTCGATGATCGACTTTGTGGTGTGTTCATCGGACTTACGACCATATGTCTTGACACTTTCGGGTGAAGAGAGGCGGAGCTGTCAGCTGATCACCACCTGGTGGTGAGTTGGCCGATGGTGGGGAAGATGCGGTCAGACCTGGTAGACCCAAGCGTGTTGTGAGGGTCTGCTTGGGAGCGGCTGGCAGAGTCCCCTGTCAGAAGCAACTTCAACTCCCACCTCCGGCAGAACTTCAACCCGTCCCGAGGGAGGTGGGGGACAGTGAGTCCGAATGGGCCATGTTCCGTGCCTCTATTGTTGGGGCTGACGGGCTGTGGCATAAGGTGGTGGTGCCTGTCGTGGCGGCAATCCCGAACCCGTTGGTGGACACCAGCGGTGAGGGATGCCGTCAAGCTGAAAGAAGGAGATAGGTACCGGCTGGCAGGTGGCGGAGCCTTGCGGTTGAGTTATTGCCGAGGCAAAAGCTTCGGGCATGGGAGGAGTTTGGAAGGCCATGGAGAGCGACTTTCGGACAGCTTCGAGAGAGATTCTGGTCCACCGTCCGGCGTCTCAGGAGGGAAGCAGTGCAGTGTCAACACGGTATATGGTGGGGATGGTGCGCTGCTGACCCTACGGATTCGAGGCGTTGTGGGTGATGGGAGGAGTACTTGACGACCTCATCAATCCCACTAACATGCCTTCCAATGAGGAAGCAGAGCCTGGGGACTCTGAGGTGGGCTCTCCCATCTCTGGGACTGAAGTCACGAGGTGGTCAAACTCTCCTTGGTGGCAGGGCCCGGGGTGGATGAGATCGCGCGGAGTTCCCTTAAGGCTCTGGATATTTGTAGGACTGTCTTGGTTGACATCTCTCTAACAGCTTGTAGACATCAGGGACAATGCCTCTGGATTGGCAGGCCGGGGTGGTGGTCCCCTCTTTAAAAGGGGACGGAGGGTGTGTTCCAACTATAGAGGATCACACTCCTCAACCTCCCTGGAAAAGTCTATTTGGGGGTTCTGGAGAGGGAGGTCCGTCGATAGTCGAACCTCGGATTCAGGAGAAACAGTGTGGTTTTAGTCCTGGTGTGGAACAGTGGACCAGCTCTTCACCCTTAGCAGAGTCCTGGAGGGTGCATGGGAGTTTGCCCGACCGGTCTACATGTGTTTTGTGGACTTGGAGAAGGCATTGACCGTGTCCCTCGGGGAATCCTGTGGGGGTGCTCGGAATTATGGGGTACGGACCCCTGATAAGAGCTGTTAGGTCTCTGTACAAATGGTGTCAGAGCTTGGTCCGCTATTGCCAGCAGTAAATCGAGCCCGTTTCCAGTGAGAGTTGGACTCCGCCAGGGCTGCCCTTTGTCACCGATTCTGTTCATACTTTTTATGGACAGAATTTCTAAGCGCAACCAGGGTGTTGAAGGGGTCGGTTTGGTGGACTCAGGATTGGGTCACTGCTTTTGCAGATGATGTTGTCCTGTTTGCTTCATCAGGCCGTGATCTTCCAGCTCTCTCTGGATCGGTTCGCAGCTGAGTGTAAGCGGCTGGGATGAGAATCAGCACCTCCAAATCCGAGAGCATGGTCCTCCAGCTGGAAAGAGGTGGAGTGCCCTCTCAGGGGTTGGAGGAGATCCTGCCCCAAGTGGAGGAGTTCAAGTATCTCGGGGGTCTTGTTCACGAGTGAGGGAAGAATGGGCGTGAGATGCGACAGCGGATCGATGTGGCATCCCACAGTGATCGCAGGGCTCTACATCGGTCTGTCGTGGTGAAAAGAGTGGCTGAGCCGTAAGAGCAAGGCACCTCAATTTACCAGTTAGATCTACGCATCCTACCCTCACCTATGGTCATGGCGCCATGGTAGTGACGAAAAGAGCGAGATCCTTGAATACAAGCTGGCTGAAATGAGTTTCCCTCCCTTGAGTGTCCTGGCTTTCGCTTAAAGATGGGGTAGAAAGCTCAGTCATCCGAGGAGAGCTCAGAGTAGTAGTCGCTGCTCCTCCGCGCCGAGAGGAGTCAGATGAGGTGGCTCGGGCATCTGATCAGGATGCCTCCTGGGCGCCTCCCTGGTGAGGTGTTCGGGCACGTCCAACTAGGAGGAGGCCCCGGGGAGACCCAGGACACGCTGGAGGGACTATGTCTCCCGGCTGGCCTGGGAGCATGGGGATTCTCCGGAAGAGCTGGAAGAAGTGGCGGGGGAGAGGAAGTCTGGGCCTCTCTGCTTAAGCTGCTGCCCCGTGACCCGACCTCGGATAAGCGGAAGAGGATGGATGGATGGATGACAATGCACCTAGCCTGCATGTCTTTGGACTGTGGGAGGAAACTGGGTACCGGAGGAAACCCATGCAGACATGTGGAGAACATGCATACTCCACACAGGGAGGACCAGGAAGCAAATCCAGGTCTCCTTACTATGAGGCAGCAGCGCTACCACTTCGCCACCATGCCCGAGAATTTCACTGTAGATTGATGATTTTATTGTATTTTATATATGAAGAAAAGTGGTGCTGAAGTATGTGTGTCATCTTTTGTTGCCATCAGTGCACTTGACTGGTAATGTACTATAGCTCACTTGCTGAGAATCTGGAATATTTTTAAAGGCAACAGGAGTTTCACACTGCTGAGAAATCAATTATGCCTTCAACATCTCTCATAGTCCCTGCACTTGGGGAAAAGATGACTCGGTTATCTCTCAGCAGAATCAATGATTTTTTTTTTATTCCTCTGTTGAGTTTAATGTTCAACAAATTGGCTGATTTATTACAATATTTACTGAGAATGCAGTGGAGGGGTGGAAAGGGCATTCTTGGCCATCTTTCTGCCTCCATCTGTTTGACATAACAACAGATTCATGTATTTAAGAAGGCCAAGAGTGCAGAATTAAATTGATAGTCAAAGGTGTAAAATGATCTGAAACAGAAGATGAGCTCAGCTGCTGAAGGCAGTATATCAGAAGAAGCAGATGTGCAGCAGAATACTGAAAATTATAATTTTATTAATATATTGATTTTCAGTTTATGTCTACCCGACTTTATTATTTGAATTTTTCTGTCACTCTTTCAATTACTTTTGACATGTTGGATAAAGGCTTTTAGAATGTCGGGCATGAAGGTTGCTTTTTTTTTGTCGTCTTTCTATTTCGGATAAAGCTCAGTCAATATCTTGTTTTCATCTTATATGTTAATAATAGATGTTTATTATTACTACAGTGGCAAGAATACATACTGGTTAGTGCTGCCTCAAAGCCTGGAGACTGCAATACCACTTTGATGATGAGATACAATGATGAAAGTTACAAAGGACAGGAGGGTAAGAGCCCATAATAACCTGGGGTTGTCCCCACATGCCTATGTCAAACAGAAAGTTGGAGAATCCTGCTGAACCACTGATGAGAAGACTGTGAGAAAGCCAGTGTGGTGGCAGGGAGCAGAAGAGAGGCAAAAGTAAGAGTTGTGAAGGAGAGATTATAAGGGTTGAAGTGTGGAATATTAGGAGTAGGAGTCAGGTGGAGGGATTATAGAACAAAACAGAAGGAGAGTAGATGTGTGCCTCATACAGGAGAGAAGAAAAGGTAAAGATATAAAAATTCTAAATGGGAGTACTATAAGCAAAAATTTTTCAGTTAAGAGAGAATTGTTGGCAAGGCTGGGCTTAGTATGTTTGTGTCTAAAAATGGGCAGAGAAAATGATGGTAGATGAAGAGGATAAATGAGTGACTTGTAGTTATTAAGATTATTGTTTGTAAAATATTGATGTACATAGAATAAGCTTATGCCCTACAGTTAACTAGCAGAAAGATACTTTTCTGGGACAAGTTGGAGGAGGTGACATCTAGTGTGCCTCAGGGGATGGTGATTAAAACTGGTGGTGATTTGAATGGTCAAGTAGAAGACAGTGCTGATTGGATTTACCATCTGTAGAAGGAATGTTGATGGTGAGAGTATTCTGGAGTTTGTGGATGCAATGGAAATGGTTGTGTGAGACACCATGTTTAAGGAAGCAAAACAAGTTGGTGACATTTGAATCTAATGGTGCAAGGGCACAATAGACTATCTGAGGCGTGACTACGGGGGCTGGGGTGGGCACTGCCCCCAGAGACAAGCCATGCCAACCCTGTGAAATGCTCTGTCTGTCCAATGAAACTATGGAGAAGAATAACATTTGATTTTCACAGTTCACTTTGTGGCACATTTTGCAGCACATTTTGAACCTGTTGAACACATTCCTTAATTAAAACAGCGTTACGCTTTCCCTTCTTCTTTATTTTCTGGTTGGTAACATAAAGACTATGCATAGGTGGCTTATTAAAAAGCAGACATCTTTCAACCTCTGTCCCTCCCGAGCTGTGGGTCACGGTTGAGCCCAGCACGCTGCACAGCAGCAG
>NW_024386127.1:0-18571 GCF_016835505.1 Polypterus senegalus | reverse complement strand
AAAAAAAGTCAGGGCGGTTAATTTTTGCCGACCCACCCATAAAATTGTCTCCGACTCCACTCCACAGCCCTGGAATTTTTTATAATCCTCTGCTTGCTTTGTATCTGTCTCAGTAATCCATGTGAACAATCAAGCCCTTCCTTTAACAAGATCAACAGTTATAATCTTTACAGTATCTTTTGCCTTTTTCGCTTATTACATTATTTCTTGAACCCATTGAAGTATAAATTTACTATCACATGGGCATAGCTAAGTATGGAAGCGAGAGCTGAGGCTCATCATGATTAATTCTAAACCTACTTTGTCCATTTAATGCAAGTTTTCATTAGATCTTTTTAAATGGCACAATATTTTGTTTAAATTTTGTAGGTAATTCAAAACCGCTCAGCACAGTAGTGTTCAGAGACCTAGGTAGTTGCTGTTTAGCCTGTGATTAGAGAGATAAAAAACATGTCATTCATTCTTTGAGAGAATGATGATGTATCTAATCAACTCACAAATTTGATTAATGACATTATAAATGATACTACCATTTATACAGTACCATACAGTGCCTCATGAGAGCTTGCAATATGGGTTCAGGTCCTAGAAGGTGACATTTCTTTCTTAGCTTGCATTGCATTTTCTTTTATATCCAAAAGATGGAGTAGAGAGCTATGAGACAAATAAATTTACAACACCTGTGGAGTATTCCACGACATTAACTGAGTAAGCCTCCCTAAATTTGGGCTTATGTGAGCTGGTTTCAGTTCCACCAAAGAGTATTATGCAAATCGCGGAAATTGCTTTCACACCAGGCTAATGATGAAGCTAAGCGTAGTCCTGACCGAGAGCTCATGAAATTCATGATCAGAGAGACAAATTCTGAGAGAAGGTTCTGAGGCTTTTTCTTTCATAGCATATCTGATGTTGCTGAATTCTCATTTATATTAATCTTCCATGTTGATTATAAAATGGTAAAGTCTTATAACCTAAACTATCTACATATGGTTGACTATGGCATTTCCAAAATGTTTTCTCAATATTTATTATCCACAGGGCAGCTCTTTCTTATTGGGTATGTGTGGTTTGTTATCCAAGACCAGTTTGATTATTTTATTTATTTATTTATTTATTTATTCATTTATTTTGTAGATGGTTTTATTCAAGATGACTTACAGTTAAAATACATAGAGGGCAACAGAAGTAAGTCAAAAATGCCAAAAGAACAAAGAAAAAACAAAGCTAAGGTTGCAAACAATATAGGACACCAAAGCCTTAGAAAATATAGACAGAGAATCCTACAGAATTAAATACAGCAAAAGGCTGAAGTGTTTCAGGCTAATGCAGAGAAGTTAGAAAGAAAAGTCAGCACATTAAAGATGAGATCAGAGTCATTTTGCCCATCACACTGATGGATGAGACCCTGTGTTTCAAATTTATCACTTTGCAGATCTCTTCAAAATGATAATTTTTCAGTGGTCAAAACACTTTTTCAGTTTAGGCGGAAGGCAAAATTAATAAAAATTGAGTGTAGTCTCCTAGGCTTTCTCGTATACCAGATATGGGATGCATATTTAGGAGTAAACTGCAAGACAATGATTGTATTTTTATATTATGTACATTAAAGAACCATCAACAACAAATCAAATCAAATTAATAATAACTGAACATTATTACAAAGTAAATTTGAATAAATCAGACTCTGCTGCTGCATAAACAGAAGGTAAAAGTTCCACTTCCGTTAGCATAAATAGCCCAAAGTTCATAGAAATATACATTTTGTACCTAATACTTGTATGCAAACTTTGGTTGACCTAAGTGAAAGTATACTCAAGTTATCATGTTTACATACACACACACACACACACACACACACACACAAAGACATAATTCCAAAATGGTATTTTTGGACGCAGGAAGTCTAAAACATTGAGATTCTCAAAATCTAGAAATGGAATTTTGGAGGACTGCAAATTTCCCTATACAGTAATCCCTCTCGTCGCGGGTTTGTCAACCCTAATGATAGGTGAAAATCTAGTAGAAACCTATTTTGTATGGTTATTTTATATATTAAGCCTAAAACCCTCACACTGTTTATAATATTCTCCACACAGTTATAAGTAAATTGTTTATCGCGGTTAACCGTCCAGACTTACCGATAAATAAATTTTCCCAAAGTAGGTTTTTTATTTAAAAACTAATATTTTCATTTTTACCTTCAAATACTTTTTTTACAAAGAGCCCCAGACATGAAAGAATAACCAAGTAAAAATTTTTAAAACGTGCTCCTGACAAGAAAAAGATGACAGTTCTTTCTCACAAAAAAGAATGAAAACAATTTCCTTCAAAGGAGGTGCATCAGAGCAGAGAATGTCAGAGAAAAAAAGCAAACAATCAAAAATCAATAAAGCTGTTGGGCTTTAAAATAAAAAGCCCCGGAAAAAGGGGCAAAAAAAGGGGAGCAATATGAAGGTGTTTTCAGTATTTTGAGGGGATTTCCCCGTATTTCAGGAAAACAGCCTCGAAAAACACCCATCTGTCACACCCACCCCGGGACAGAGAATAAAGAGAGGAGAGACAGAGAAACAAACAATCAAAATAAATCGGGTGAGTTTTAAAGGGAAAATCGGGGAAGCATTCAGATCATTGAGGATTTTTTATTTAATAAGAATAGTTTTTTGGGTAGCTTCTCAGCCATCCGAAAACCCCCCCCTTTTGGGAAATCAACTGGGTAAAAAAACTGAAAGGACATAAATGACATATTGTCCGAAACCTAAAACCCAGCGAACAATCCGGATATATTTAGATATTAGATATATTTACTTTAAAAAACCCCAATGGAGGAAGGGGGAAAAGAAGGGGGATATATCGGGGGATCACTACTTAATATGAAAAGTCAGGGGGGTTAAAGGAGATTCATCAAAATCAACACAATTTTGGTTTTTCAAATATTTCCCCCTTTTCCAAAAAAAAAAGTAAAAATGTGTCTTCAAATGTATTGTGTAGGGACTGAAAAAATCAATTGGGGTGGGCCTGAAAAAAAAAGGGGAGTTGTATGGTGGGAAGAGATAGATTTGCGAGAAGCCCTTTTACAGGTCATTAAAAACAGCATTTCGTAATGTTATAAAGGTGATTTAAAGATGATTTATTCAATGAAAAAAATTTTAAAAATTTTAAATTATATTCTTTAAAAGCGAAAATATATCACATTGTTAACAGTGGTTGAAAAAGTTCCCACTAAAATTTTAACAAAAAAATTTAGTGATTACTTTTACTCACAAAAAGCCCCACCCCCTTTTTTTTTTCAAAATTTGCTACAAAAAAAATCCGGTTCATTTTGTTCCTTTTAGTTTAGCTTCATTGCTTAATTTTTATTTTTAAAATTTTTTAAAAACCCCTTTGTATTTTTTTAGTTCAAAAGGTTAACCTGGTTGTTGATTTTTTTGGGAATAGCAATATGGGTGACATGGCCAGATTAAGACCTTTAGAGGCACAACATTTTAAAGATTTGGGCCCCTTATATATGAGTCACCACCCGCCGGACAACTGAATGGACAGTGAGCTTGGTGAACCATAGGGAAATTGAGTTCAATTTTAAAATTTTTTCCCCAATATTTAAAATATCATTAACCTCTATTTTACAATTTTATTATTTTTTTGTGTATATATACTTGTTTTTTTTTCATATTTTTGAACCCCCTTTTTGTAAACCCTGGTTCAGCTGCCCCTTTGTAGTATTTCACTATATGGTCCAGGGAACCGCAAAAAATTTCGTGGTGCCCTCCCCATGATGCCCTAAGCACATGTTTTTTTGTTAATTTTAATCCACCCCCTGGCAGGTGGACAACATTTTTGGCTTTTTCAAAATGCAAGGCTACATGGATAAAAATGTACTGAAATCAGTTTCAGATTTATTGTCAATACAATAAAATAACTACACTTACCAAGTGATCACAAAGCACCATCCAGCAGACTGAATTTCTCCATGAATTATGTCAAATGTCCCAAAAAGTTATAAGAAAATTTTCCCTTTTTAAACATTTAGTCTGATTTTGCAATAGTGAAATACAAAAAAGTTTTTTTGATTTTTTGGTTTTTAAATTTTTTTGGGAGAATGAAAGGACATGATAAGTCGGGCAAACGCATGGGGTTTTGGGATCTGTATATTTCAAAATTTTACAAATTTAAAGGGGGGAAAGGTGTTTTTGAAATGTATCATGACTCCAACAAAAAACAAAAAGATGACTGTTTTAAAGCTAATTTACCCAGACAACAAAAAGCTTTCCCAGTGGATAAAAAAAAAAAAACAGGTAAAGCTGTTTTTTGATGACACCTATTTTCTCTGATGCTCTTATTTAGATTTGGTGCTTATCAAAAAAACCCCAAAGCCTCTTTTTCCCATGATGGGACATTATGCCCCATGTTGGCTTTTTAAGAGGGATGAGATGAAGAGATTAAGATAATTTTTCTCTTCCGGATAAATGAGCAAATTTGGCTGGTAAAGAAATGGAAATTTTTTAAAGGATTCTTTATGTGAAGAATTTTTTAATATGAACTGGCAGTGGGTGAGGGGAAGTATCGCTTAAACCATGGTTTTTGGAGTTAAAACCTTACGACACCTGGACCATAAAAAATCACTTGATGATTTGTTCCAATTGGGAAAACCCAAAGTAGAAACCCAATTATATCAAAATGTTAGTCCCAAAGATAAAGGTGTCAGACAAATTAGTAAACTTAATGACAAATTTCACTAAAACAAAACCCCTAAAAGAAAAAATACCAGCCCCACATTTTGGTATGTAAAAAGGTCTTTTACTTTTAAAAGGGAATGTCCAAAACCCAATCACCGATTCCAACCCTCCAGCTTTTTTTTAAACAAAGATAAGAGTTTCGGGGGGGGGGTATGGGGGTAGGGTTGGGGAGCATGAGAAAACTAAAAGTAAGAGATTATAGACTTTTTAACTCGTCAGAGAGTTCAGTCAATGCAAACAAACCCTTTCAACATATAAGTTTTTTTTGGATTGTTATCAACCTTTTGCAGTATATCCAGAGGTTTGATTTTCCCTGCGGCCCAGTGTTTGCGGGGAAGCCCCCCACCCCTCAGGATCCCCAAATATCATATTAAATTTTATTCAGTAAATTATATGACAGGTTAAAGTAGAAAGAGACAAGAGTTTTGTTTTTCAAAAAAAATTTTAAAACTTTCAGATTTATTGATAAAAACCCCGAAATACTTTTGAAAAAGGGTAATCATTTGTAATGTTTGAATTAAGTCAGATTTTTGAAATGTTGCACATTTTAGTCTAATTGTATTTTCATTATTAAAACTAGTTTTTAAAAAAGCTCATGTCTGTATTAAACCTTGCATGGTTGAAGAAACTATAAATATTTTTTTTATATCCATCCATCCACCATCTTCCTTTTCCCCTGTTTTTTGTTTTATAACTAGTTAGCCATGTGAGTATAAAAGAAAAAAAAGAAAAAGATGCCCCTAAACAGTAAAAAGGCTGATTAATCTGACCATTTAAACGGCCCTTTTATTTGTGTGTGTGTGTGTGTCTAGTTGATGAGCTGAACCCCATCAAGGTTGGTTTAGCCCCCAAGTTTATGTATCCCTTTTTCCCCACACGGGGTCCCTTTTTTAAACACTAATAAAAATTTTTGAGTAATAAATCGACAGGCTTCATTAAAACAATGAAACATTTTAAATTTACATACAGTTAAAATTAAAACCCTCTATAAAAATAACAGAAAAAAACAGAGCAGAATATTCTCACCCTGAAAAAATTGTTGACTTTTTAATTTTAACTGTATTGTACATGTGGGCTAATTTAATATACAGGGTTTAAAATTTATTGATGTATAGTCTCTTACATAAAATTTTAAATTATTATTTTTTATTATTAATAATAAAAAATAATAAAGGGAAGGTTGAGTGGAGCACGGTGGTTGGAGGGGGCCCCCCCCCAATTTTGTTTTTGCCTCCCCCCCCCCAAGTTAGGGGGACTTCAAAGTTTCATGGGTCCCTCCCTGTTTATGGGATTTTTGGGGGGGGGGCCCCCAAAAGTTTTTTTTATTTCACATTGTTTTGGTTTTTCATGAGGACTTTTTGTATAAAATTGGTTTGGATTTTAAATAAAGTGTGACAAATTTTTTAATTTTAAAATTTTAATGAATTTTAAAAAATATGAAACTGTGCTTAAAGCAAAGTGTTTTCAAAAACAAATTTAAAAAAATTTAAAATATAATATATATTGTAATGATCAAAAAAACAATGCAAAAGATTTTTTTTTCTTTTTTTGTACTCCCAAACCCCCTTTTCAAAAAAATTAGGTTTTTTTTAAACCCATTCCCCCCGCCCCCACCCCTTAATCTTTTTACAAACCCAAAACCAACCCCTCCAAATTTTTAAAAAAAAAAAAAAAAAAAAAATGTTATCTATAAAAGAAAATGGCTTTAAACAATTAAGAGTTTGAAAAATACAATTTTGGGAAAGGGGTCCATACTCCCTACACCCTTAAAATTTAAAGGATTTGGTGGATTTAAACCAACAGTTATAACAACCCCTGTTTTAAGGAAGGGTTTGAAAAAAAATTTTTCCCTAAAATTTTTTAATGGTTTTTTTTTTTGGTTTGTGTTTTTTTTTTTATTCAAAATTTCCCTTTTAATTTTTTTTGATTTTAAGGGAAATTTCCAAAAAATATTTATTTGTGACTTTTTTTTTTCAAATTTTCGGGCATTTTTAGGGCTAAAAAAAGCAAATATGTTTTTTAATTTTAGTAAAAATCATATTTAAAATTTTTAAAAAAGAAAGGGTTTTTTATGTTCTTTTTTTTAATTTTAAACATTACTTTTAATTTTAACCCCCAAAAAAATTTTTATTTTTCTTAATTTTTTTTTTCTTTTTTTTTTAAAAAAAATTTTTAAGAAATCATTTCCCCCCTAAAAAAAAGGGGCAATGTTGTTCTTTTAAAACACAAAAATTTAGGTTAAACTTTTAATATATTTTTAAGGAGGGTTCTGTAGGTTTTGGGGTTCATGAGGGGGTTTTTTTTGTTCATATTTTTTTGTTTTCCACAGCCCCGAATTTTATTGTTTACGTTGTAAAAAGGTATTTAAACAATACACCATATGGGTCATTTAAAAAGATCTATTTTTCTCAGTTTTGGGCCCTTTTTAAAAATTTAAGATTTAAAAATTTTTTTGTGTACATTTTAAAAAAAATTTCAATATTAACCCAAAAAACCACAAAGCATTTAAAAATTACAAGAATAAAGTGGACCACTCATCCCGGTTTTCATTTAAAAACCAATTTTTTAAAAAAAAGGACATTAAAAATTCCTCGTTTTTTTTCTTTATTTTTTTTTTTTTTTATTTTTATTTTCCTTTTAAAAAAAAAAAACCCCGATTTCCCAAAGAAAATCACAAACCAAAACCCCCCCGCTTTCTTTTTTTGGCAGCAATTTTTTCATGACCACCTTTTATTTTTATAAAAAGACACAGGCATATAAAACCAAAGTGAAGTAAAAATGTAATAATTTAAAAGGGCAAAAAACTTCGGGAAAAGTTAAATTAGAAAAAAAATTTTAAAATTATTTTGCCGTTTTTTTTTTTGTATTTTGGGTTTTGGGGAAAAAACCCCCTTGAAAAATGAGGTTTTTAATTTTTATTCCCATTTTCTATTTGTCTAAATCCCAAATCCCTTTAAATGTTTTGGCCCAAAAAGCTTAAAACCCTTTTTTTGATTTAAAGTGTTTTTTGTAAATTTAAAATTTTTAAAAAGCCTTACCTTTTTAAATTAAAAAAGTAATTTTAAAATTAAGTTCAAGGGAAAAAAAAAAAATTTCATTCTTTTCTGGGTTTTAATTACTTTAGTTCAAGGGCCCGTATTCAAAATTTTTGTTTTGGTGAACCCTCTAAAAAAAATTTTGAAATTTCCCAAATTAAAATTTTTTCTAATTGAGGGTTTTTTTGTAATTATTGAAATGGTTTTTATTTAATTCCTTTTTTAAGTACTTTACAAATCTTTAATTTGGGAATGCCCAAATTAAAAGAAAATGAATTTATTGTTACATTTTTTTTGGGTTTTTCCAAAATTTGTTTTTCATCCCACTTTAAAAAATTTTTTTTTTTAAAAAAAACTTTTTTGTATTTTTAAAAAAATTTTAAAAAATACTTTTTTTTAACTTAATCAACAATTAAATTCCCCTTTTAATTTTCAGTACATACATAGATAAGTTTGTTTATTTCTAACTTTTTTCTTGTTTTTCCGCTTTTTTTTTTTTTAAGATAAACTGTTCAAAAAGAAGCGAGAAAATAAAATTTTATTTAAAATGGTTTAATTTTTCATTTTTTTTTATAAAAAAGAATTTTTTTTCTTTAAAATTTTTAAATGAAATGTGTAATTACCGGAAAAAAAAAACAATATTATTAAAAAACATTCAATATATTAATTGCTCTTGTTTGTATTAACCTTCAAGGGTTTTATTTTTTTTTTTTAATTTTTAATTTTTTTTTTTGGTTTTTTAAATTAAAGGAGATTGTATTCTCAAAAAAATTTTTTAAAAAAAGGGGGATTTGAACCCCCTTGGGGAAGGGGGGGACCTTTATTTCTTTTTCATTTCTTTTGTTTTGAAATTTAAATTTTTTAAAAAGGATAGGTGTCTGTGGGTCCTTTAAACCCCTTTACCAATTTTGCCCCGGGAAAATTTTCCCAAAGAAAATTTGGTTTTGGGCTTAAATTTGGGAAATTTTTTGTTGGGAGTTTTTCCTCAAAACAGTTATTTTTTTTCCCCCAAAAAGGGTTTTTGTTTTAATATTATATCTTTCCAAAGGGTTTAAATTTTTAAAGGCAAAATTTTTTTTACCTTTTGGAAATTTTAAATTTTTTTTTATTTTTTTTTCCATATTTATAAAAGAAGGTTTGTTTTTTTTTTTTATTAAAAAAAGCTTTTCTAAATGGGTTTTTTTAAATTTTTAAAAAAATTTTTGGAAAAAAATTTAAAAGTAATTAAAAACCCTTTTTAAATTTTTTTTTTTGAACAAATTTAAAATTTTAAGAAAAAAAGGACATATGAATGTCTCCCTTTAAAATTTCCTTTCAGGTTAATTTTTTTTTTTTTTACCTTAATGTGTTTTAAAATTTCCCCAAAAAAACACATTCAAGGGTTCTTTTTTAATGTTTTCCCAAAAAAAACATTTTTAATTTAAATTTTTTCCCCCAAAAATAAAACTTTTAGATACTTTTATTATTAAGGGCAAAATATAAATTTTCAAATCGAATTTTTTTTTAATTAAAACTCCCAATTTAACCGAATTTCAGGATTTTTCTCCCCAGTTTTTGGCCCGGGAAATTTTTTTCCCCCTGTTTTGTGGTTATTGGGGAAAAAAAAGCTGAATGATGATTTTGGTTTTATATTTTTTTTCCCAAAAAAACGATCCTTTAAAAAAAATTTTTTCTTCGGCCCTTTTTTTTTTTTACCTTTCAATCAAAAAAAAAAAAAAAAGGACAAAAAAAATGTTCTTTTGTTAAATGGAAACACTTTTTAAATTAAAAAGCCCTTTGACCTTTTCTTTTCATAGTGACGATTAAAACTTAAAACCGACCCCCCTTTTTAAACACACCCTTTTTTGGGCTTCCCCTCCGAACAAAGGGAAATTTTCCCCAAGAACAAAAAATTATTTTCCAGTTTCCGAATTTAAATTTTTAAAATTGTAAATTTAAAAAATCATTAAAATATGTATGTTACATTTTCAGATAAATCGTTAACTTTTTTAAATAATGAATACTGCTAATATTTTTACAGATAGGGTACGGTGGAGAGTGGTGCGCTGCTGTCTCACAGAGAGTCCGCGCTGATTTTCCCCTGCCTGGAGTTACATGTTTTCCTGCGGGGTTTCCACAGTGTGCTCGTTTCCATCCAAAGACATGAAGGTTTGGGTTTTGGTGAAGCTACAATGAACAGTATATGTGTGTGCTTTGTGTTCACCTTCATGAGCTGATGCCCTGCCCAAAATTTTGTTTCTGTTTTTAACCGATGCTGCTGGAATGGCATCCTGAATTGATGGATGTAATCATTAAAAACCTTTTCAGAGATATTGTGGCAAGGTGTTCTCAACATTTAATGGATTATCGCACACACATTTTTGCGCTGGAAGTATAAACCTGGCCTTAGGCACCTTACTTTTCAGCGGGCGTTCTGACTAGCTTATTTTTGGGATGGGCTTATATTACGAGCAACCTAAAATCATGCTAGGGCTTATTTTGATGGTCTTATTTTTGGAAACACGGCACAAGTGTGGTCTGCAGTGGCCCTGATCGCCATCCAGAGTTGACTTGCTTTGTCCCCAGTACTGTCAGGATGTCAAGTTTGACAATGGATGGCCAAATATATCCATTTTCATCGTCAATTTAGAGTTACCAAAGTTCAATACCCAGTCTTTAGGAAGTGGAAAGAACCTGAATATTTGGATACATTCACAGATGTTTGTACAGTATTAGCTAATTGGCAACTCAAAATCAACCTGGTATGAGTGAATATGGTGTGTATAAGTGTTCTTACAATGGAAGTGCAAACTCTTGTCTTGTGCTCAAATTTTTTTATAATGGGGTTTATGCTCTCTGCTACTCTGATCTGGATAGTCAGAAATAAGTATGTAACTGGGTTTTCATCTTGCTAGCTCCTTAAGCCGGGAAAAAATTGTTACCATATCCATCTCATTTGGGTTTATATGACTCTTATCATGGCAACCCTACTCTAGTGCATAATTATGGACACAGTAAAAGATTTGTGGACAGCATTGTGACATTGTTACAAATTTGTCATGTTTTTTTAATTTAAATATATGCGTGGAGAAAAACATTTTTTAAAACTTAAAGTTTTGCAGGAAATAATTTTAGAGGACACAGCGAAGCAAGATCTGGGTGTTACAAAAGCTGTTTGAGTCCCGGGAAATGCTTTCGGCTGCTCTGACTGAAGGGATCGAATGTTTTCTTCATCTTGTGTTCTTTGTTGGGTTTATGTGCCTTGGCTTGTAGCTCTATACCAAGTGTTTGTGGTAATTAGTAATGTGTCTGTGATGTTTCTGCAGTTTTGTTTTGATACTTGGTACTGCATCTTGTTTTTGTATCGATTTCTGTGCCGGAATGTAAGACTGACATCAACAAAAAAATAAAAATGCAACTGCTACTCTATTTTCATTCTTTTTGTTGATAATCTTGGGCAGTTTGGCTCAGCATTCCATGATGTGAAGAGGTAGTATGAGGGATCTTTTGTGGCAATCTAAAGGAGAACTTCAGAAGATATGTATCTGTTCCACAACCACAAACATATTGTAATCACAGTAAAAATATTAGTGTGAAAATCCCAGGGCATCCATCTTCTTAATGTTTGTATGCCATGAGACAAAATAAAGGGGGTGAAGGAAAAAAAATTACACCTAAAAAGAAATTAAAATATTTTCTTTGCCAAATTGCCATTACATACATTAGGCTAGTCATTTTATTAGAAAATGTCCCGTTCATTTTTCATTACTTAGTTATGGTATTGGGATTACCAAAAATTCAGACTAGACTATTTAATTTTCTTTTTTAAGTAGAGGATCATATTTTTACAAAAAGATATGGTCTTGTTCCTAAATATCCCATGATTCAGATATGGTTTGCCATGAGAAAATGAGAGCTGGTCCTCCATGCCACCATGATTTATGTAGTCCAACAAAAAAGAAGGTTTAGTATTTTCCTGCCCAGGTTTGCTTTTACATATTTTATCAACTGTAATTAAAATCAAAATATGAAAATGATGCCACAGGCCACCAATTGTAAATATAGGGACTTAATCAAGAACAGTGTTAGAAAATTCTAGAATCTCATTGAATTGGTTCAAATGTTAAACACTTTATTCATTGGTTTGCTTACAGTCGTAAAAGTCAGCCTTGACTGTCTACTGGCAGTTTGCTGAGACATTTGAATTCTCTATATACTGTACTTATATTACTTATACACTTTTTAGATTGGAGATGCTCTCTTAGTAGCTTACCAATGTTGACATCCTTTTCAAAATTATTTAATAAAGTATTAATTCATTTTGTTTCACCTGTTTACATTTTAACCTTAGATGTCATGACTGATGTTGTTTGAAACCATGCATTGTGTTTTAATTAGTTTCTAGTCTGATATAATCCCTAATACTCTTGTCCTAGTTTTCTCAGGAAAAAAGTGCTCCATAACATAAAAATCATGAAAATATTTCATTATTGGCTGGTCATAAGAGAAAAGAAATGTACAAGGAAGTTCAATCAGAGTCAAAAGAACAGACAACAGGTCAGCACCAGGAAACCTTAATGTGAATCTAATCCCTAAACACTTTCAATCTAAATATTTAAAGTCAGAAAGTTACCATGCATCTAAACCAATGCATTCAACAAAACTCAAAATCAATACAATTCATTACAAGATCTAAATAATGTATATCAAAACGACAGCAAAACAGCAGTCACAATTTAATGTTTTTCCACAACCTTGTACAACCTGGAAGTGCACAACACTGAGCTTGTTTCCATCGTAAAAATGACATCATGCCCTCATACAGTTCCAGATGTCATGTTGTAGCAACCATAAAGAAAGGTTCCTAAAATGTCAAAATATGTTCCAAATAACATATATTATTTACCTATACAGCTCCAGGTACCTCACACACCAGATAAACAGGCGAGCTGGGAGAACTTTTGCCTGAGTTAAGCTGTGGCGGTGGGGGATGGAATAGCAGTCTGCTTGATGCTTGTGCTGATTGACACATTTACAAAATAAAAAGCTGATGGAGAGGTGTGAAGGAATTTAAGGTGGTATGGGATTAAAAAAATTTTGTAGACTTCAGGGATTCTAGTGTTAAAAGACAAAATGGAGGTATGTAATAAGCAATATTATACTTTAAGTAATTTGGACTATAACAAACACAAATTTGAAGTAAGAAAAATGAATGGCAAAATTAGATTCTTCATATCCCAAAACCCTATAAATATAACAATCACATTCATAATTACAGAAGTAGGCTGGAAATGAAATAAAAACACTGCAATGCCATAGCACTAAGGATTGAAGTAGCAGTGAAATCTTTTTTTTCTCATTCATCAAAAACAGTTGAGTATTTGTATGTCACATACAGGTATCTGTTTTCTAAAATGATCCCTCCACAGGATGAAATTGCCAATTTGAGTTGGAAACAAATTGCCTGAAAATTGCTCCATCATTTCTGATGAATCATCCACTTCAGTTTAAAACAGGTACATTTACAGAAGACAGACTGCTGAAAGAAGAATGGAAGAATCTTTTAGAAAATAAATAATTAACAAACAAATGAAAAAAGCAAATTATTATGCTCCAATAGCATCTCAAAATAGCAAGCTATGGCAAAATAATCATTCCTTTTTTGTTAATTTATATGTTGAGACTGAAGGTCAGTAGGCCATTCAAGAGTTTTATTGCCCTATAGCTGAAGAATCCATCTCCTGCAGTAGTTTTAATGATTTGGATGTCATCATTTAATACTGTGTTTCCAAATTATATCTCCTATTACAGCATATACAGAGCAAAGGAAGGTTGCCCAGAGGCTCACTGTTCTACATATTGAAAATAATTTGATACCTGTAAAGTAAGCAACTAAAATTGTAGCCAACGCCAACTAAATTCTGAAGTCTATGTAGAAGAATTGTAACAGTATTAAAAGTTGTGCTTAAGTTTAAATAATGAAGATATCTTTGCATTGGAAAAGATTAGAAGTTCTTTGACAACATAATTAATTTCTTTTCTAAGATGTGAATGGGGCAAAAGCCAGATTGAGACTTCTCATAAAAAGTGCTTGTTTATGATAATATTTGCGCTTTAAGTTTGTAGTTTGGAAGATATGGAAAATTTTAAATTACCCTGTAATTCTTAACATCATTCTGATCTTAAACTGGTTTATTTAATCAATATCTAACAGTCATTACTTTGATGGAATGAGAATCAATGACATTTAAAATAATTTATTAATTTTCTACATTATTTGTTGAGCTACTACTTCAAGTGTATTGTTTAAACTAAAGAGCTGATATTAAGTAAAAGGAACAGGTAATAGGCTTTATTAATGGCAATCAGACAAAATCTGTTCTGCCACTAAACTGGAAAGCTGACTGCTCAATTTGACCTTATATGTTCTAGTTTATTTTCAAGAAACTCATAAAGACATTGCTGCTAATAAATGGAATTATGTTGGACATTGATTCTAAATGTATACTGTTTATTATCAGGTTCACATTCAATTTGGAAATATAAAATTAATATATATATATTGTCAGGGATGAGGGGCCATGACCCGGCCGGGGCGCATGAGGGACGGGTGTGGGTCTGTGCCCACCCTGGATCACGTGGGGTCACCTTCCTAGTTGTTTTGGGGGCCACGGGTACAGGGCATGGAAGCTCAACCCTGAGGGCCCGTGGTCACGCCAGGAGGCAGCCCCAATGCCTTGGGGACTTACCCCAGCACTTCCGCCACACCAGGAAGTGCTGGGGGGAAGAATTAGGACGGCTCCCGGAGAGCTGCCGGGAGGACAGCCATCACTTCTGCCACGCTGGGGCGTGGTCAGAAGAGGAATGCCGGGAACACCTAGGGCTCATCCGGGGACTCTATAAAAGGGGCCGTCTCCCATCATTCCCGAGGCTGGAGTCAGGAGGCGAAGGACAAAGCTCAGAGAGCTGTGGAGGCGTCCGAAGAAAGGCATTGTGCAGGATTGTGTGATTGGGGTAATTGTGCACGTGACTGGGGTCTGAGTGACCAATGGACTGGGGTCTTTGTGACCAGTATTTGTAAATATAACTGTAAATAAATGTGTGGTGGTGTTTTAACAACATGTCGCTGCCTGTGTCTGGGCGGGTTCACTATATATATATATATATATATATATATATATATATATTTTTTATCAGAGTTTCTGCTTGGCAATATTGAAATTTCTAGTCCAGTCAGGAAAATCACTATTTTAAAATGAAGAAATGAGGTTTATATTTTTAGGTGTATGCAATACCAGTTCAGATCAACTGCAAATAAGTTTCTGATATGTCTAAATTAATCATTAGAAAATTAACATATGATTCCTGTTTTGTATTTAAATATTTAGGATTTCATCAAACAAGGCAACGTAAATATTTATCTATTCTACAATATTTCTATATTTGGCTTTTAATTTTGATAGATGTTTAACTCTAAACTGCTCAGTTCATTTTGTACTCGTATCAGTTGATTGTGTGTCTTTATTACTAAATATGATGAACATGTAGTGGATAGGTTTTTCATACCCTTATAAAGTTAACTTGACATCAGTGAAATGCTACAGGACTTACTAATAGCATAAACTGATTTAAAATTTCAAGAACATGTAGTATAATGTCCTATAATGTACATAACAATGACAACTTCTCTGAGTAATATATATTTTTTATTCATTACAGCCTGTGATCAGCAACAGTCAGTTTTCTGAACTGGGTTTACTCTATTTAATGGTTGATTTTATGTTTTTTATGTTTATTTTCTATTAAGTAAAAATTACTATCTTGCATTCTTAACAGTTTTACAGTTCATACAATAAAGTGTGTGTTTATGATATTAAGTTTATCCAATGAAACAACATTTGTTTGTTTTGGGATGAACCTTCAATCTCTAGGGACAATAAAAGCACATGAACATGAGGAGAACATGGCAAGTGCAAAACCAAATGGGCAAAGATAGGAATGAAGCTGCAAGCGGAAACAACAGCAGTTTTTCAGTTCCAGTTTGATATTTTCCAGTGCCAGAACCTCTACCTGTCTCTGAAGGGTAACTTTAACACTAAATTACCAGAGCCTATGAAAAACTCATAGAGCTATAGTGCCCACTCTATAGCACGTCTTTATGTAAAACAGCAGTGTCAGATGGGTTTAAATTCATTCAGTTTCATTTCTCAGTCGCATTCATGATCCTAACCCAACCAATTCTGACACTGTTGTTTCATAGAGAAACGCTATAACTCTGCACTCTGTAGGAAGTAAATAAATCCAAATAAATAATATCTGGACAGTGTATGTGCCTACAAAAGAAGTCTAACTGCATTTGTCCAATGCTGGCAAAATGAAGTGTCTCGTGCACTTTCATGGCATTGCGCGTGTATTTTTGAGCATGCCCATGTCACTCAAACACAGGAAGCTCTACAGTGTACTTGTGAGTTTCTTTTTTTCTTGGTTATAGTCTTGAATAAAAGTGCACTTGTTCTGTTATACTTCTACATAAACATTTATATATTATTTACATAAAAGCCAAATCGAATTTATTTACTTACTTCCTACAGAGTCTAGAGCTATAGCACATCTTTATTGAAAACAGCAGTGTCAGTTGGGGGTTGTAGGGTAGGATCATGAATGCGCAGAGAATGAAACTGAATAAAAAACAAAGCTAAACTTTGCAAGTATCATACATTTACACGACTGAAATGAAATGTATGTTTTATTCTAAAATAGTAACAATGTCACACCCTAATCGTGTTGTTTTTCTGCAGTTATATTTTTGAATAAAAGTGCACTTGTTCTGTTGTATTTGTACCTTTTGTGAAGTGTTTCTTTGATATTTGGACTTCAGGCATCACACATTATAAACTTTATGTCTACATTTTGTCAATTATTACTAAAACATGAAAAACGTTTATTTTTTAACGATGTGTTTACATAGATCACTGTAGACATGGAACACGCATGAAATGCATGTGTTGCAACAACGATATAGTACTTATAAAAGGTGTTATTTTGTCTATGCAACCTCAAGCAACTGACCGCATGGTAAACAGACTTGAGCTAATAAAACTGTGGCCGTTGGGGATTTGATAGCAGACTGCTAACTAAGAATTACTACAGTCAGAGGATGTATCAACTGTAATTTGTATTGTTAAATGTGACTATTATAAAGGTCCTGGAACAGAAGACAGCAAAATCTCTATTGTTACATTAGTTTCAAATTTAGTCTTGTAATGTTACATTAATCATTTAAATATACTGTATACTATTGGAAAAGATACACAGTTTTTAAGAGGTGCTTTGTGGTATATAAGCCTCAAACTGATCCATAAGTTTCTGGTTTCTTGCTTTCCAACAAATACATCTTTTATTATACCTGATCACAAACAGATAAGAATAGGTATCAGAACACATTAATAATTTGTTTATGTTTTTGTTTTGATATTTTTAATTTGTATTTATTTTATTTTTTTTTAATCTTTATTTAAATTACATGAGTCACCACTTTGTATGTTTGTTTTTCATGGGTGCTGCAATTTATGCTTCTGAATTTCATGGGCAATGTCATTTTTATATCTAATCGATATGATGTCTTGTCATTGCTAAGCATGTGATGCAAATTCTGTGCAGCCGATGACCTTGTGGGCTGTGAATATATATGATAGTCATTAGTGTTATGCAAGTATTCAAACATTAACACTCCTTATTGGAAAACTTAGGAGGAGCAGTGCTCAGGCAGACTAAATACTTAGTAGGGACAATTTCCTGGTTTTGAATTCTTGTTTAGTTTTGACTTATGAGTAAGGTTTGCAGCTTTGTATTGAAGATAATAAAAGTTAATCAGTATAACAGACCTCATTTCAGTTCTGATTTTTTACTAAATCCCCAAAGGAAAATGTTGGTTAATTACTTCTGTTTTTGAAAAAATAAACATCCTGTTTGATTGGACTTCATTATGTACAGTTTGATCAAAATAATAGGCTTCTATTAGCCAAGTAAAATCTGATCTATCTCAGGAAATAAACATTTTGGGGATAATATGGCCTCAGTAGAGGGTGGGAGCTGCCCTGAAAAATCTCTCTGTAAAGCCATGAGCAAATACTGTATCATATTAAATACTGAAACTCATTTGGCCTCACTTCCATTTATACCTTAATATAGCCATAGAATTATACTTCACTGAAATCTGTCATTCCTTGATATGCTAGTGCTTTTCCATATGAACAAGTACTTCACTAATTTCATGCAAAAAAGAAGAAACAGTTGATTTAGCTGTCTGCAATCCCCTTTTTTAAAGTAACGTTGTTTGGGACCAATTAAGTTATTCTCAGTCTGTGGCCTTGTTTAAGTTACCTACAATCCTGTGCTAATCTAACTAATTCTAATGGAATTTGTTTACTATAAGAATGATGTGATGTTTTATAATGTGTGGTAATGGTTTTATTTATGAACACAGATGAAGTAATTTTATATAAAACAGCACACAAACATTTTTCATTTCTGGTCTTCAACATTTAGCTGCTTAAAAACTGTCTTTTCTTGATTTTTTCTTAAGAAAATCAGGGTTAGAAATTGGTCTATAGTTGTTGAAGAAACAGGGGTCAAGATTATTTTTCTTGAGCAGGGGTTTAACAACTGCAGTCTTTAGACAGTCAGGGAAGACCCCCTCCCCTGTATCTAATGGTGAGTTCACTATATCAAGTACACTATCATTTAGGACATCAGGACTTCTTTGAAAAGGCTTGTTGGTACTGGTCAGAGTGGTGATTTTGGCTGAGAATTATTTTTTTTACA
>NW_024386126.1:0-16085 GCF_016835505.1 Polypterus senegalus | reverse complement strand
GGAAACTTCTGGCCACTGCGCTCCTAGAATTTACGCCTGGGCGTGGAGTGTGACTTCTGTACTGGTAGAGTTCAGAGCAGTGAGAGTCCTGTCTATCCTGTCCGGCCTCCTACTGTCAGACTCACTTGCAGCCTACTATGAGTAGCGACCCTGAGCACCACAAGCTGGCTGATCCTGATAGAAATCTGAAGGAGAAACTCTGTGAGAAACATCAGAAAAGTCTGGAGATATTCTGTAAAACTGATGATTCTGTATCTGCTTGAGTGTGTATGGTGACTGGACATAAAATCATGAAATAAGTTAGAGACTGGAGGCGGAAGAAAGAAAAGGAGGTGAGTGATGTTTGGTGTTTAATGGAAACTGTTTGAATAACTTTGAGTTAAGGAATTTGTACATTTAATATGACAGAGATATCTATTTATCTACAGTAAAACTTGATTAACTGTCAAGACTAAATAACAAAACCAACCTTCTCACACCAGCGTCTCCCAATTACTACTACGAGGTTCTGCACATTAGAAACGAAATCCCAGTGTCCGTTCACATTACCTTCAGCTTTAATAACGGTTTGTAGCCTCTTTTGTTATAATTAAACTAAACTACTATACATTTATATGGCCTATCAACATATGTGTTGCTGTTTTGAACTTATTAAGCGTTTCTGAAACAGCAACAGCTCTTCAAGTATTGCTTCAATGGCAGTAGGAGGCCAACAGTGAGAGCGATATAAAGTGGGATGCTGAAATAATTGAAAAATGTGTTGAAAATGGAAACCAGTGACGATAATGTTATTCTGTACAGTTTTCTCGATTGGTTTTGGGCTCATTTCCTGAAACCAGATGACATTCTCAAAATAACTGGACAAATCTCCAAACCACCTTACAATTGTTCACAACAGGAATGTCATTTTCATTGTTTTAATCAAATTGCAAATGCTTTAGTACATTCTCAAGTGACTCTGTGCTTCTTTTCAAATGATTATGTACAAGTAGCTTACAGTTAGCACAATGAGCCCACATTTAGCACATTTTCCAAATAAATAGATCTTGCCGATCTAAACTGATTAGTTGATTTTTTCAGTGAAATGGTCACTCACTCAAAACATATCAGCATGGTTTCATTGTGTGAAGTCATCTATGCACAATTGTCTGTTCAACTGTCAAAATTAGTCAAAGATATATACCATGAAAGAATATCTTGGAACATTTGATAAATTCGACGAGTACTGACAATCAATCAGGTGAAATTAGAACTACTTGAAGGAGCAGTTTCCCACATCTCAGATGACCAATCAAACAGGTTGTTCAGATACCACAGGTGTTGTCTATGATTATGACTGCTGCCAAAAGTATATAGACAGAGCTTGGCGGGCCAGTTTCATTTGCAGTGTGAACATGGAAGCACCTCGCCAAGTACACAGCAACTTCCTGCTCGAGGAAGAGGAGGGAAGAAGAAGGAAGAGGAGGAGTGAGAATGCAGTTGGAGGAATAGGGGAAGAGGCGAGGAGCACGGAGGCACCATGATGTCCAGATGAAATCGGGCACCTTATGACCACGTAATAAACCATCGCCTCACAATGGCAGAGGCAGGTGCGAGTGCAGCCTAATGTCCTCGGTCTACAGTCTCCTCCATCGATCAAACCTTTCGGGAAAACAGGTACAGAACTATGCTATTGAACTATTCAGTGTTGGTGTGTGTGTAGGCCTAGGAGTACTGTAATATCGTCATGTGATGTTATATGATACTATAAAAATGACAAGAGACAAAAATGGAAAATACTGTGAATAGTATTCCAGTCACTGTCAGTACATCACCTCTAGTACCATAAGACAACGGTACAATTACATTGGTAACTCATTTTGTAACAAATTTACAGTGTTGACCTTTGCTTGTATGTCTAGGATTGGACGACAGCCTCAAGTGGGTGGCAGAAGAAAACTTCTAAATGAACAACAAGAACAAAGAAATATGCAACATGGTCATTTGCAAATAATGCCATCACATTGAGACAGATTAAGTAATGCAATCCTGCTAGACAATGTAATGTTCCAAAATATAAACTCTATCAGCATCTCCACAATAGACTGGGTATTGAAGAAACATCAGATGACCATGAAACAGATTTACAGGGTACCATTTAAGAGAAACTCTGCCAGAGTGAAAGGGCTGCGGTACCAGTATGTGCATGTAAGTCAACTACTGGTTGTCTATCATTGTAACACTATTACAGTAAGACATGGTTACCACTGTTTTTTTGTTTTGCGTTATCCTTTTCACCTTCAGAATCCAGCTTTGTGTGACTAGAGCATTTTTCCTAGAAATTGTCTTCAGTTTCCCACTCCCTGTTTGTACAGTACTTTAGATCCTCCTGCAGTATCTGTCTCTACTTGACTGATTAGATTTATTTCTATTCTATTGTAGAGAATTATGGCATTAGAAGGCAACGAAACCCCTCACATCCTAGTGTTACGTTGATGAAGCTGGCTTCAACCTGGCCAAAGGTCGAAGGCTGGCGTAACATCATTGGCCACGAGCCACTGTGGATGTCCCAGGCCAGCGAGGACAAATATAACAATGTGTGCCGCTATATCAGAAAGAGGTGTGGCCACACATATTCCCAGTTTAGCCCTACAATACACAAAGCTCCTAAATTTTTTTGGACCACCTTTATACTGATCTGATCCCAGAAATGAGAGAGGTGTAGAAGGACCTCAGCTACCACATTATGTCATTGTGTGGGATAATGTGAACTTCCACTGCCCACGATCAGAACCTGGTTCACCACCCATCCCTGGATGCTAATGGAGTTTCTTCCACCTTACTCTCCTTTCCTGAATCCAATTGAGGAGTTTTTCAGCTTGGAGGTGGAGGTGTATGAGCATCAGGCTCAAGACCAGAGGGCCCTGCTGCATGCAATGGATGCTGCATGTGAGGACATCACAGGGGATCAATGTAGGGGATGGTTGAGACATTGAGAAAATATCCGTTGCGATGTGGATGAGAATTTATGGCCTGACAGAGAGCAGCGCGTCGATGCCAGGAGGATGAGGATGGTGGCCAGGAAAGAGGGGTGACAATGGCGACCACTGAAAATATTACTGTACTATAGTTCTGAGACTTTATTTACAGTATGGTGGGCTAGAGTTTTTTTGGTTTTTTTTTTTTGTGTTTATAACTGTTCATATTTACAGAATCCTGTATATGTTTCTTTCACAGTATGTTCTCTAATGTCAACATTTCTTTTACGAATAAAAATGTTTACAGTTTCCTTGAGTATGAGTGGTTTATTGGAGGCTGATTTTACTGTAAAATCTTTTGGTTTTATTCATAGTGGTATTCTGTTGCTAGACCTGTGCCTCAGTGACAAAACGTCTAACATTTTGACTTGCAGTGCTTAAACAATGCCAAAGGTATAATGCATTTTGGGGCATTGACTATTTATATGGGAAGGATATTTAGTTTTGACACATGGATAAACTCTTTTGGGAGAGATATGAGCTTTTTCAGGGATCCATGGTGTTGTGCTAAACCATCCGGGTATTCTGACAAAGCACTAAATGAATGCACATGTGCCAAGGCAATTGAGAAGGATCTGTGCTATTCTGACTGTACTGACCTTTATATGGGAAAGGAATCTGCTTTTGAAGCATGGACGAAGAGTTTGGGGTAAGATATTTGTTTTGCTAGTGAGCATAATGTTGGGCAGCACTGTAAGACTGTTTCCAAATTATTGGTTTTGAGAATGTCATCTGGGGTTTCAAAAATGAGCCAAACCAATCGGAAAATTTTAATGTTAATGGTTTTTACATTGTAATTTTATTATATTTTGTTATATCAGGTTGTGAATATATTGTGGGTTAAGGCAGTTGTGATGCTCTGTAGGGGGGGAAAAAGGGGCGAAAGCTGTAAGTGAGGGGACTGGCGAGGGCCTTGTTCTGTGGGGGGCGGACAGGAGAAGTGAGGAGAAAAGGGGAAGGTGTGAGCAGGGAGTCAGGAGACAAAAGCAGGAGTGTTTGTGGTATCAGAAAACACAACAGAATGGCAGGAGAAATCTGACTGGGAAAAAGCTTTGATTGTTTGGGAGGTGAGCTCTGTAAGCCAAAAAAAAAAGTGTAAGACGGGACACCCTTGTTAGGGAACAAGACTCCAGGAAACGAAAAACTCCGGACCCTCTGAGTTGTATTAGTTTATTGAATGGGCTAAATTATATAAAAATTTTTTTAAATCCCTTATTATATTTTGTTAATATAGTTTTTACGACGCCGCTAAATTAATCTACTGTATGTCATTTTAAAGTAGTGCTCCTATCCGCCTTTCTTTTCCCACAGCCTGGGTCCTGAACCCGACTGATAATCAAGTTTTACGGGACCTTATAAACCTATGTTTTGTTCAGAGCTTTGGGCGGGGGTCCACCGGAGATGGTGAAGTCACAAACAGCCCGGGATGAGACCCCCAAGATGGCCCACAAACAATGATTTCCCCTTCCTCACAGCCAGCTGATTTTTTTCTGCTCTGATCAGTTTCTTTTGAGTTTCTAAGGTAGTGGAGGCCAACTATACCCTGCTGTCTAGAAACCCACCAAACGATGATTATGCAAAGACTCACTATACACAACCTAAAGTACAGTAAGTTCAGATAAAGACACTTAACTTCAGTCCACCATTTGGTTTCTTCAAATAAAATAGTGCCCAATCGGCTCTGCTTACAGGTGACACAAATGTGGCCGAGTCCTCGGGAATTTTAAAAAGAGTCGGTTCACAGGTGAACCAAGAAACCAACATCTTAAACAACAAAAGTTTTGAAGGGCCTATATTTAATCAGTTTATATGAATCGGGTCACTAATATCAATCTAATTTTTGATCTTTTATGTTTTCTGTTTTTTATCATTGATTTATTGATTTAAAAATCATTTCCCAGATGCCCCTGAAAAAATGTAATTGTAAAAAGACTGGCACTGCTTGGTGAAGTTTTTTTCTTGCTGTCCTGCCTCTTTTATTGACTGAACTTCAGCTCAGATGCAGTTCAATTCACCAGGACCTCTTGACAGTTTTGGGTGCCATCTGATCAGTCTGATCAAACACAGAAATGATACCCAGTGATGTCTCAGTATTTACTCTTATCACTTTGGTGAAGAAGGGCCCAAAACTCAACTTGATGGAAACACTAGCAGGAATTAGCAGAAAAAAGGTTGGATTTCTTTTTCATCCAAAATCAGCAAAGTCCACCATCCTTTTTTCCCTTTGTAAGCACTAGAACCTGATCTCTGCCCCTGGATTCCTTCTGTCCTGTAGTAAGACCCTTTTGTGACCATCACAAAGGCTAAAATGATCTCTTCTGCCCCAAAAGGGGTTTAAAATGCCAAGGGGAAGAGCTCAAGACCCTGTAATGGAGTTGAAAAGGGGGGTTCTTCCCAGTCCTGACTTGATAAAGGAAAGAAAAGTACAAGTAAGAGAGACCACCTATAAAATCGAAATTACTGGGAAAACATCAACCAGCAGTTGTACATTTTTTTGCCATAAAAGATAACCAGCAAGTGTGAAACCTAAACATTTTTAAACTGCAGAACAACTCACAGTCACAGGAGAAAAGGAAAAGAGAAGGAATCTGTTAGAAGAAAAAAAAAGCAAACTGAATGTTTTTAAATTGTGACAGGGGAAGTCCATGGACACAAAACGGGACAAAGGCCACCCACCTTTGGGGACCATAAATCAAGCAGGAGTTCACCTGCCGAGCGAGAACTAGACGTGACTGGGGTGGGAAGATAAAGCCAGAGGTGAATTTGGGAGTTGACATCACCATAATGTGTGAAGGAGAAGGTTTAGTTTTTGGAGTGTCTCTTCATAAATTCAGTAAGAAAAACAAAAGTAGACTTGAATCAGTTCAGAGCAGCGCCTCACACAAAAGAGGAGTTGTAAGGATTTAACAACCTGTGAAAAACCAAACTGCCATCACAGTCACTCTAGAAACTTAATAAGAATAAGAACTGAATTTTAACTGAGACGGACCTTTTTAAAAAGCGGGTTTGAATGAATGGTGTCCGGGATATTTGGGGGAAAAAAAATTATGAGAAATAAAATAAAAGTTATGTGCCTTTCTATAAGTGCAAGAGATGAACCAATAAGGTAACACAGACTCATTTTTGGGGTTTTTCTGTTGATGTCGCCTGTCTGTAACACTTGAATACGATATCTTCTGGTGTCCTTATATTAGAAATACATTTTATTTTTCGACTGTGACTTGCCCCTGGTGGAGTCTGATGTTCTAATTGTGTTTAGGGAAGATAAAAATTTAGTATTGGATTTGCAAAATGGACATAAAAGAAATTAACAGCTTCTAAAGCATTAGATTAAGCATAAATTAGAATAAAGCTAATAATAAGATATGTCCAGCAAAGGGTTAAATAAAGAATAAGTTATATTGCTTTTTCTGAAAGCCTGATTAAAAATTACAATTTTGGGGGAAAGGAAGGATAGGGAAGAGAAATAGTAGAAAACCCCATGAGAAAAAAAAGGAAAGGAGAATAAGAACACCTGTTGAGTGATACTAATAACAAAATGTTTAAGAAATGGTCAGGATAGGTAGGGAGAAACCCAGCTGAATAGTGAGTCAGCAGAAAAAAAAAGGCATTGTGACAACGAGGTCAAGATGATGAAATGTAGAAAATTAAAAGTATATTCATGTATAGTATACATAAAATAGAAAATATATAAGCATTAACCTTAGGGCAGAAAAATAAGTCGGGATCCCAAGCAAGTGATTAAACAAAAGCACATACCATATTTTTTTTAATTATAGCTTAGCTTTAAGCTACAAGTATAAACTAGCATGAAACCCGGGGGGGATAAGATTGTACAAATATGGAAGAAGGAACTTCTGCCCGCCAAGGCCAATAAAATTGAAAAAAACAGAAAGTAAAAGGACAATAGACAGTGAAAATACAGGAGGCCAGCAGGGGAAGCAGGAGATCAAATGGTTCTCATGAGAACTCGCATCGGGGCAGTGGCAGATTGGAGTCAGAAAAAAACAGGAAATGAGCAAGGGAGCGGGGGAATAAAAAGAAAACTACAAAAAAACAAAACTTTTTTATATAGACATTTTCAACAAAACTGTAGCACAAAGTGTTTTAATAATGAAGAATAGAAAATAAAAGAACAGTAAGAAAAAAGTGAGACACACTGAGACACCCTTGGGTGATTTTTGGATATACAAGACAAGAGAAATTTGTTTTGCAGGGGAGGTGCGGGGGGAAGAAAAAGCAGATAGGCCTTTTCCCTTGTGTGCCCAGTGTTGCCAAAAGTCCGAGTCTCCCTGACAGAAGTCCATCATCAGGAAACAGACTACCCCCCCACACATCTCTGAGCTGACTCTTTAACAGGATGGCTGGGGGGTATTGAAGGCTCGGGAAACCAAAACATATTAAAAACATTTTTGATTATAAGAGACAGAGGGACTTCTGAAGAAAATTTTTTGGGTTCAGAAAACGGTTTCAAGATCTACAGATGGTGATTTTTCTTTTGAAAGTCAACGGGTTAAAGTAAAGATCACATTCACACGACAAACGGAAATTATTACTCGGGAAATAACAGAACAGCTAAAAGAGATTGAATATATTGTTTGATTGAAACTTTAAGTCAGAGACTTGTGATCGCCCAATTGTGTTACCATCAGTGAAAAGTAGTGTTTTCCCAATGAAGGGGCCCTCCCCCAAGAATTAAAAGTTTTTGTGGTTTAAAAGGGGAACCCCCCACGCGGGTCACACTTTTCCCGAGAGTAGCACAGATACACAGGAGATTTTAGAGACAAACTATTCAGACACTTCAAACAAACACAAGTTTTTTTGGAGGAATTGAGCCCATGTAGCGGAGGGAACAGTTCTGTCTCTCAATTAGAAGAATAGAAAATCTTCCTGTTCATGGGGGCCCCCGAGCGGGACCACCCAGGAGAGAGGATGTATGGAGGAGAAGGGAAACAAGGCAGTGAAAATAAAGACAGGTGCTGTCAGGTTTTTTAAATTTTAAAGGTCACACAACCCAAAAACCGGGGGGTGAGTGGAGCGGGGAAAAAGGGGGGCAATCACTAGTTTTATTAAAAAAAAAATTCATCACCTAAACACCAGATAAGTAATAATCTAAATTTCTGAGTTTTAGAATTACTTTTACTTGCCTTCCCGTTCAACAGAATCATTTAGTATTTCAGATCTTACTGACCCAAAAAATAAAAAGCAGACAACGCCCTCACATGTCTGACCGGGAATCAAAAGGGCCCTTTTGGGATCCTATCATTGCTGACATGACGGTTTTAAGTCCTCCTGGCCTTCACCGTTTTTTTTATTTTAACTCCAGTTTTTTTTTATTTTTTTTGGTGGTGAACCCCAATTTCAAGAACTCCCCTCACACACCAGTGTCCCTTAAAATTTGTTTTCGTATTTATGTTTCTTCGCCAAACTAATTTTACATCAATTAAATTAAACCTTTCTTTAATTTTTTATTGTCATTCCTGTTTGTTAAATCAAATCTAATTTTTTGTCATGAAATGTCAAACAAATGTTTTTTGAAAATATCAGGAGTCAGAAAGAGAAAAGAAATCACAAAGTGAACGTAAAATTTGTTTCAAACCCAGGCCCCGTGTCCAAACAGAAACACCTTACACTGGGGAAACATCAAGAGGAAACTTGAGGAGAGAGAGAAGACACGAAGGAGACGGGGAGGTGGGAAAGGATGAAGGTATAAAAAAAAAGACAACACTTCATATCAAAGAAAGGAGAAATAAAGAGAATTGAGGACAGCAGGTTCCCCGGTGATGATAGGGCATGAGGGGGAGAGTTAGAGAAGACATGGGGGGCCTTCGGGCCCTTTTCACTGTTGACAGTATCCCAGGTGTTATTCAATGGAGACCCGACATCCACCATTCATTTACTAACCCGCTGAACCTTAGGGTCAGGGGGTCTGTGAGCCAACCCAGCCAACACGGGGCACAAGGGGGAACCCAATCCGGGGCGGGGGTGCCAACCCACCCAGGACACACAAAACACACCAAGCAAAAATTGGGGCCAATGTAGAGAGATCAAACAGACACCCTAAAGTCCTCTGATATTCCATCAACATTAAAGGAAACTTAACTTTTTCGGGCAGAAACTCACACGAAGGGTTTACCCCATGTTCTGAATGAGATCAGCAGGCCCAAAGCCCTTTAAAGGTCTAAGTTGTTTTTTTTTTTAAAATATCATTGCATCAATAAGTTCGTTTTTACAAAAATGTCTTTCAAAGTCAAACCAAAAAAAAAAAAAAAAATCAGAAAATTAAAATAGCAACTAAAAAAAAAAAATTAAAAAAATACAACAGGATTTACCTGTAGCCAAGAAAAAGAGAGAAGAGTTTAGAACCGCGCCAAAAATTCCCGATAATTTAAATAGATAGATAAAAAAAAATTTTTAAAAAAAGGCAGAATTTCCCTTTTTCCCCGCTATGGTTTTTTTTAAAAGTTTTATTAATTAGATCTACCATATTTTACAAAGGTTTTGAACAGATCTTTTAAGAGAGAATTTGTTTTTTTTAAAAGTCAAACATCAGTGACCCAGTGACTTATCACAGGTGGGGTGGGGGCCCCTTTGTTCAGCAGCACAAGATACAAGCTACAATGTGGGGAAAGTCAGTTACAGTCAATGGGGCCTCCTCCACTTTTGGCCCTCTGGTAGCCCACCAACCACAACTGTTAGTAAGTTAGGGGGATTGTGACCCAAGGAAGTCTGATAAAACATTCAAACATTTTGGCCCCCCAAGATGTTACTTTTTTTCCCCCCTAAACATGTGGCCCAGTTAGGTGGATATCGACCCCACCTGAGGGGTTTATTCTTCCCAATTTTTAAAAGAGATAAATGTGGTATGAAAGGGGTTAGATGGTTGAAATAACATTGGGAGGGGGGTGTATTCTATGCAATGATTCTTACCCCTTTCCTTAAAAGGATAATTTGAAATGTTTTATATGTTGTTGAAATGCAGTCTGACTCCCCCAGCACTGATCAGATTTTTCCTGGAAAAAATGGGGGAAAGTGTGGAAAACTGAGGTTATTTTGGGATTTTTTTTCTGTAGCTTCTGAAACTTTCCAATAAAAGGGAGCTAATTTTGATGAAAACGCCCTTTTTAAAATTCACTGGTTTCCCTCAGGGCCTGTTGTTTTCCCACTTTGGAGTGAGCTCAGCATCCAGTAACTCTAATTAGAGGTTTGTCCGTTCCTTCACTAATAGTGTCCAGCTGTTGCTTTTTTTTATATCAAAGAACTCCTCAGATTGGTCTCGTCTTTTAAACTGGAGAATATGAAATTATAGAACTTGCAAAGCGGGTTTTATTTTTTTGGGGTTCATTACTTTATCTGCAGTTCCCGGTAATTTTGTTTTTGTGTTGCAAACTTCCCAAAGGATTGCTGGTGTCCTTAGCCTTTTCCCCCCCTTTACGGATGTTGTGATTTAAAATGATTGGGTCAGATCTTTCCTACGAGGTTAAATTTGATTGGACAGCCTGTCTTTTTTTGAAAATATCATTTGGGAGATGGGGTATTTTGATTTATTCTGAGGTCTCCTTTTTGTTCTTTTGTATTTTCAGTTTTTTTAGACTTTCCCAAAATTTAAAGGGTCTCCACTGTTTGACTGGGGGCAGACTTTAATAAATACACCTCCTGTTTTACTTAGCTTTTATTTTATCACGGGGTGGTTGTCCAGTGGTTCCATAATTTGATCCACTTTCCTCCATTCACTTCCCGGGGGAGTTTACCCCCCTCTTCCAGTATCTTAGTGGGTTTCTTCCCCTTATTCCAGATCTTCCACCACATCCCACATTTCAGTTTGGTTTAAATTTGGGAGAAACCCCAAATTGTCTTCCATTTTGATCACAGGTAGCCTGACCCGTAATGAGCTGGGAGACGTCTATGGGGAGACACCCCCATGCACATTTTGTCAGGGGTTCAATTTAAGTTCCCCCTTTCCCGCAGAAACAGAACCCTTTTCCCCACATACTTTTTGGGCCCCGAAGACCAAACTTTTCCCAAACTAATTTTTTTAACACAGTCTCACATTAAACAGACCAACACCATCGAAAATGTACTAAAGTACTAAACACAGCCGTCCAACCCCGGGGGTGTGTCTTTAGTTCAAAGAAAGTAGGGGGGGCACAATCTGTCACTCAACACTGTGGCCCCCCCCAAAAAGGAGACATCTGAAGAAGTAGGGAAAGGGGAGCCAACCCCCACAACGACCTTCACTTTGGGGTTTTTGTTTTTACTGCCGTTTTGTTGTTTCCTCCTAGAATTCCTACCTATTTGTATGCATGTCCCTCCATTCCATGATGACTGTGACATTTTTCCCGACCTTTTCCACCCAAAGTTCCCGTCTGTTTCATATCTTTTTTTTTTTTATTAATGTTAATGTTGATTTTGGTTTATATGTGTTTATTCTTTTGTATTTATTTTGGGAAAGCTGCCTTTGTTATGTTCCATGTGGTTTTTTGTGTGGCTCACCAAGAGGTGGACCATCCCAAACACCACCATGAGCTTCCCCTTTCCCCCCTATAAAATCCGAGGGTCTTCCACAGTTTCATTGTGAATGCTCTAGTTTTTTAAGTTACTGTGTTCTTTTTGCTGTGTCTTTTGCTTTGGGATTTTCTGATTTTTAGCCTGTGGTTTTTTTTTCAACCGCCGTCTTTGGGTTCCGTTTAAACTTTGTTTTATTCTTTTTTTGGCTCAAAAGAGGGTTTGGGGATTTGGAATCAATTTAGATGAAAAAAGTTTAATTATATAAAGATTCTATGAGGGCCAATTATCTATCTATCTATCTATCATTATCTTCATCTATCATCATCTATCTATCTATCTATCTATCCTGCCTACTAAACTAAAATTATTATCTATCTATCTATCTATCTATCTATCTATCTATCTATCTATGATATTGTGCCTTTTTTATTCATTATCTATCTATCTATCTATCTATCATCTATTATCTATCTATCTATCTATCTATCTATCTATCTATCTATCTGTCTGTCTTTTTCCCCAGTCCTTTTTGTGTGGCATATGCTGAACTTTTGATCACTTTGTCATTACTGCTCCTCATCTTTTTCCAAGTCTTAAAAAAATTCTCAGTACTGGGGTCTGATCCATCCTCTTTTAATTTTTCATTTAGAACTGGGCACATGGACAATGACAACTGGGTCCTTCCATCCCTACCCAGCCTGGGGGCCATCCACCCAACCAGGAGGTTTTCCACATGTGCATCATAAGGCAAAAAAACCATATGAGACCTCTGTATCTTTTAAAGCTTCATCTAAATTCCCTAATAGTAAATTTATATTATCATTTCTTCCCCCTTCAATGGCTGGTTAGGGGGTGACCTTTTTTGGGGTTCTCATCCTCATTCATCAGAGGGTGAGTACCGTCCAGATGTGCAAAGTTCTGAAAAAAGCAGAACACCCAGCTTTGGGGTTATGACCGGACAGCAGGCACCTTTACCTCCTTTAAATGAGACTTTGATCACTTTCTCAGGAGTTTAAAATTGCTGTAGCAGAAACTTTAAGTGCCGGGTCTTACTAACATTAAATAAAGCCGCGGACATCGGGAAATCACACCCGGGGAAGCTCACGGAACTACGAATGCGTAAGAGGATCACTTCCATGCATCAAACCTGTTCAAAAAAAGCATTACACAATTGACAAGGAGGGGAAAAAAAACTCTTGAGAGTAACGCCGGGTTTTGGGGAAACAACTTCCCCGCCCACCAAAACTAGAGAAAATCCACAAGATAATACACACGCTTTTATCTAGAGTTTCTCCACACTCTGAATGTACTTGTATCCCCCCCTTTTCCCTTTTACTCCCATTTCAACAAATGCCCCAATTTTGTGAGGCCCCATCCAGACAAGAAAAATCTCGGGGACCCCAAAAAGGTTCCAAAATTTTTGGCAAGATTGCTTTTCTCCTGACAAAACTATACGCTGCATTCTCAAGAGTGAGCTTCAGCCGCATAACAACCAGAGGTTTAACTGACAACGGGATAAAAGAGAACTAAACAATATAATAAATGAACAATAAAACAGCCAGAACCCGTGGATTAAATAAAAGGGGCCCTTGGAGGAAGGAAAAAATGGGCCTTTTATGTCGCTCCGCTTATAAACAGCGGAGGTTTTTATGAGCAGGGAGTCAGTTAAAGAGGGGGAAACAAAAAAATTTCTATAATCTAATAAACCAAACAAAAAAAAGCGGGTGCCCGGGTTAAAGAAAGGAAATGGGTACCCGAAAAGTAAAGTAAGTCTCAAATAGCTAAAAATAATTTTAAAAATCGAGTAAACTAAAAATAAAACAGTCAGAACCAACAAGGAGATAGGACGGCCTTATATGGGGTTCATTTATAAAAAAGGAGAAGCTTGTGAAGGCAGCTACACAAAAAAAAGCAAACCCCCACTCTGAATGTATTCCCCCATCACCATTATAACTCTGATCTCCCATTTCAATTCAAATGCCTCCAATTTCCAGTAAGGCTCTGCTTTTTTGATGACAATTAATAAGTCTCGGACAGACCCCCTACAAAAGGTTGCTTTTATTTGAGGCAAAATTGCTTTTTTTTGACAAAACTATAGCTATTTCAAAGTAAGCTCACAACTTGGGCAAAAGGCCTGAACTGACAACGGGTATACAAAGAGATCCTTAACAGACAGTTATTGGGATATTCTCCTCAGTTTAAAAAAAAGGTTTTTTTTTCACTTAATAAAAATTTAAAAGCAGTATTTTTCCCCTGGGAGGGATTTTTATAAATATTAAGATATATATATATTTTGTAGATATGTATATATATATATGTAGATCGATATGTATGTATATATATGTTTTTGGGATATATATATATATATATATATATAAATATATATATAGGGGGTGTGTGTGTGTGTGTATATGTGTGGTTTTATATATGTTTTTTTTTGGGGCCTCCATCCATCCTTCCCCTTTCTCTGGGGGAGCAGCAAGTAGAGGCCCCGACCCCCCCCCGCCACTTTTCCAGCTCTTCCGGAGAACCCATGCCCCGGCCGGGAAAAGTCCCCCCCAGCGGGCCTGGGTCTTCCCCCCCGCCTCCCCGTTTGGGTGTGCCCGAAACCCCCCAGGGGGGGGCCCAGGAGGCATCCTGATCAGATCCCGACACTTATCTGACTCTTTTGATGGAGGAGCAGCGCCCTTTTTAGCCCCTCCCGGGTGACTGAGCCCCCCACCCATCCTTTAAAGGGGAAAACCCAGACACCCCGGAAGGAAACTATTTCAGCCGTTTATCGGATCCGTCTTTTGTCACTACCCCTAGCCTGACCATAGGTGAGGGTAGGGGCGGACGACTTTTAAAATTTAGAGCTTTGCCTTACGCCGCCTTTTTTACCACAAGATTGAGCGAGCCCGATCACGTATCCACACCATCCCCTTTTCAATCTCATGATCCATTCTTCCCCCACTGTAACGACCCCGGATACCGAACCCCCCACTTGGGGCAGGGTCTCCCCCCAACCCGAGAGGGCACTCCACCCTTCCGGGTGAGGACCCTGCCCCGGATATGGAGGTGTGATTTCATCCCAGCCGCCCCACCAGCTTAACCCATCCAGAGAGAGCTGAAGATCACGGGCCCGATGAAGCAAAAGGACAACATCATCTGCAAAAGCAGTGACCAACCCTTTTAGTTTACCAAACCGACCCTTCAACACCCGGGTTTTTTTAGAAATTTTCCATAAAAGAGAACAGAATCGTGACAAAGGGCAGCCCGGGGAGTCCAACCCCACTGGAAATGGGCTCACTTACGCCGAAGCAGACCAAGCTCTAACCTGTCCCCAAAAGTTTACAGACGCACCCATACTCCCCAGATTCAAGATTCCCCGAGGGGGCACGGTCAAGCCTTTTTTCCAAGTCCACAAAACACTGTAGACTGGTTGGGCAACTCCCATGCACCCTCCAGGATCCTGCTAAGGGTGTAGAGCTGTCCACTGTTCCGCCACTTCGAAGAAAACCACACTGTTCCTCCTGAACTGAGGTTCGACTCCGACGACCCTCCTCTCCACAACCCCTAATAGACTTTTCCAGGGAGCTGAGGAGTGATCCTCTATAGTTGGAACACACCCTCCGTCCCTTTTAAAGAGGGGGATCACCACCCGGTCTGCCAATCCAGAGGCACTGTCCCTCAATGTCCATGCATGTTGCAGAGACGTGCAAACCAAGACATCCTACAACATCCAGAGCCTTAAGAACTCCGGGCGATCTCATCCACCCCCGGGCCCTGCCACCAAGGAGTTTTTGACCACCTCGTGACTTCAGTCCCAGAGATGGGAGAGCCCACCCAGAGTCCCCAGGCTCTGCTTCCTCATTGGAAGGCATGTTAGTGGATTGAGGAGGTTCAAGCTATCCCCACCGACCCACAACGCCCGAGTCGAGGTCAGCAGCACACCATCCCTCACCATATACAGTGTTGACACTGCACTGCTTCCCCTTCCTGAGACGCCGGAGCGGGACCAGAATCTCCTCGCCGGCCCCAAAGTCGCTCTCCATGGCCTCCAACTCCCTCCCATGCCCGAAGTTTTGCCTCAGCAACAACCGGCCGCGATTCCGCTTGGCCTGCGTGTACCTATCAGCTGCCTCCAGAGACCCACAGGACAAAAAAGGTCCTAAAGGACTCTTCATCAGCTTGACTGCATCCCTCAACGCCTGCGGTCCACCAACGGGTTTTGGGATTGCCGCCCGACAGGCACCACCACCTACGCCACAGCTCCAGTCAGCCGCCTCAACAATAGAGGCACGGAACATGGCCCATTCGACTCATGTCCCTCACCTCCTCGGACGGGTCGGTTCTGCCGGTGGAGTTGAAGCTACTTCTGACAGGGACTGCCAGCGCTCCCAGCAGACCCTCACAACACGCTTGGCCTACCAGGTCTGACCGCATCTTCCCCACCATCAGCCAACTCACCACCAGGTGGTGATCAGTTGATACTCGCTCTCTTCACCCGAAAGGTTCAAGACATATGGCCGCAAGTCCAACACACAACATCACAAGCGATCATTTGAACTCAGAAGGCCT
>NW_024386125.1:0-34408 GCF_016835505.1 Polypterus senegalus | reverse complement strand
CAGCAGCTATCTTAGCTTAATCATATTTCAGACAGTTTCTGTTTCTACACAGAAGCAAATTACCATCCATAGTCACATTACTGAAACATATTTTAGAGTGACAGGTGTATTTCACATAAATGGCACTTCACATGTACCACAACTCTATAGCACTCAACTCGATTATATATTCTACAGCAAAACGTTTGGTGAGATAAATATTTTTAATAATCACATGAAATCCCATAATGAAACCAATGAGTGGGTGTACGGATATTAAGAAAATTCTTCTGGATTGTTCCACATATCCTTTTCATCTGGCAATATAAATGCATAGTAGCATATATTTTAAAAACTAATCAACTTCCAGAAGAATGCAAGGAATTAAATAAAAGAACTGACATTTGCTGCTAGGGGTCCTGGACTGACAAGTGTCTTTTGTTGTACCAAATATTTTACAATACATTCAACCATCCTGGCGAGGAGTTGGTCAAATACAGTATTATCTGACACTGCACATCTGAAAAATATTTATTCACATTCTGTGATTCTGTAGAAAATGTGCAAATGTCAAATACTCTGTGAGCAATTAAACTGACAAACGTAATCGCTAACTAAAAATCAGCCTGTGGCATAACTCATTCTCACCGTCACTAAATAGCACTGATAAGTACACTTCACTATTAAAACTTTCTAGCCGTGCTTTACATGTGCGCAACGTGAACATTTATACATCCATTTCTCTAACCTTCTTCCGATACACATCATGAACACACATTACCGTTTGGGCGTGTCGCCACATAGGCAAGCATGTTCTCGCGAGCACAAACACTGGAGCAACTGTTAGATAACAGAAAACCAAACCTTAAAGTGAACGGGATGAAAGAGAAAAGTGTGCAGTACTGCTGCACAAAAGCCAAGTCGTGCACAGGCTGCAAGCTCAGAAACTAGGTACACAATTGTCAGTACGGGATTTTAGAAGCTTTACAGTATGAGAATACTGCGCCAACAACTGCGCCACCTATATCACGTCAGCATTTGATAGCTTTTGAAGGTTAGAAAATATCCATTGCATGTATTTATATATTTATTTATTCAAAACAAATATTTTATTTTTCTTTTACAGTCGACTTAAAATCAGTATGAAACAGAACACAATGACGACCGATTAGTCGGAAACGCTCGTCTTTTTCAGTTAATTATGGTTCTTAAGAAGCTCACCCTCACTATTACGAAGGCGCTGCGGGGAGGTTCGCATTTGCTTCCTGTTTTCAGTGTAAGCTATCTTACCTTCTCTTCTTCCTCTGATGAATATCGCCTGAAATCGCGTATTGCTTCAGATTACCATGGTTGTTCAGTTGTCTTTATATAATGGAGGCTGGTTTTGTTAACGCCTCTGCTTCCCAGTAATGTCTCCGCTAGCTAGCGTCCTTGTTTTCAGAACCCGATATCGATATCGGCTGTCGATATCGGGTTCTAATCGACACCCCTCCTTTTTCTCTACGTTCCTTCCTCTCCGTTACCCTCTCTCCATTTGTTAACCGTATTTTTCTTGTTTATGTGTTTCGTTTAGGCCACAAAATATTCAAAAAAAACTCACAACTGGCAATCTGATACCAGTGGGCCCCTCGCCCCGCCCACCGCTGCTACCCGATTGGACATATCGATTGGAACTCGGGGCTTGAAAGACAGTATTTCCCCCCAATCAGACTAAGGCATTTCCGAACCGACCGGAAACAAAACTGCCAATAAGAAATCATAATATCCAGTAAGCGCCTTATCCACCCCAACTAACAGTAGCCAAAGGGTTTTTTGCTTGACGGCCGAAGTGGCCAATAGTAGGTTTATTTGTGTCGTTTTTTTTAACCGGAAGATGGGAGAGCACATTGATTTGACATATGGAGGCGGAACAGGTTAAGCTGCAGTACCACTCTAACAGCAAAGAGGCAGGCGAAAGGTGAGATAGGTATTTAAAAATGTCAGGCACGACAAATTAAATTGCATCGAAACATACAGTTAAAAATGTGAAAGTTCAAAACATGCTTTAATTTTAGTTGTCGCATGAAATCCTTTTATCGCAGATTCGGTTTAACAGAAAACTGAAAATCAGACTGTTCCGGTTAAACGATCAGTTATTTTTTTAACAATGTCAATAGGTCAGTGTGACGTTTTAAAAAGCCGATTGAAACGTGTAAATATTTTCTCGTAAACTATAGGAGGCACAAAAACCGACTAATGTTCATGCCGTATTTTTACAGACATAATCACCTCACCGTATCCGTGCGTGTGATATAAGATAGTATATTTTATTTTTTAAATCATTCGTTAGAACATGATATAATTGAAAACGGAAAAAAGATTGCAATTTAAGAGCATTGTTCCTTGGCGTTTTGTATCGCATTTTGTATTTTAATATAATTGTGTAACGCATTAAATCCCTCATTGAAAGTTTTGTCATTTTCTGACTGGCATCATGAACAATACTACACAGTATACATGCATACACGAAGATGACCCCACAACTTATGTAAGTTTTTTTGTTTGTTATGGTTTGGTTTTCTCGGGTTACGTTTTTAGCCGAATAAATAAGATCATGATTATATTAAAACATAAGTTCCTGTCTTTCTCGGACTGATCTGCAGAATCAGTATGACCCCTTAAATCCGATCAGGGTCTTGTGTTCTTTTACAAGAAAAGGAAAACGATTGTATGGGCAAAGTCCAACTGTTAATTGGAGGTTTTGTGTTGGTTATTAAAATAGATAGATACTTTATTAATCCCAAGGGGAATTCACATAATCCAGCAGCAGTATACTGCTGCAAAGAAACAATATTAAATTAAATAGTAATAAAAATGAAAAAAAAAAAGCAGACAATAACTTTGAGTAATGTTATGCGGGCCTTTTCCATATGTAACAAAAATTATACCAAAGTAGGCAGATCTTTAAAATTCCAATAGATAAGGAAAGTTAACTGCACATAATTTTACTATAGAAAATGAATGTATAAAGAAAATTACAAAAAACTTGAACAGTACTTCTGATTGGAGCCTCTTTAAAATACTTGTTCAAGCCAGTTTCTTGTCATTATTATAGGGATTTCTGTCTGCTAAGTACCTATGTAATGAGAAAAATAGGAGAAGTATATCAACTATTTTACTGCTTTTTTCTTTACAAATACAGAACTGGTAAATGAAACTGTTTTATGTCTCAGTCTCCTCATTTCTAATATTTAACCATTTATTTTTCACAGAAATAACTTTCAGGTGCTCTTAAACGAGAAGTAATGACATGATAATTTGACAATTGTATTTTAATCATACTTTTTTTTATTAAAGGTTGGTGAGGATATGGAATCTATTCGGCCAGCATCAGTCTAATATAGGAACCATGTATGGATGTCATACCAATCCATTCTGGGGAACTCACACTCCTGCAGTCATGCATTCCAGACATACAGTATTTAGTGTTACCAGTCAACCTATCATGTATATCTCTGAGATGTGGAAAAAAAAGTGAAGAAGAAACTTTGTCTCGGGAAGAATGCGTAAACTTCATGAAAACAGTGACTAGTTTTAAAATTGAACCTAGGTTCAAGGAGCTGTTTTGCAGTATTGCTAGGTAAAATGTGAATGCGCACTGTTTAATTTAGCAAAATGTGTAAACCATTCCACAGTGGGAAAGTGGTGCACTAAATATGTTTATACATAGGGCCCAGAAGCTATAAAAGTACTGTCATTAGCCATATTATTGTGCTATAAAACAGAATCTTATTTTTTTTTACATGTAACAAATTGTGCAGTTTATTAAAGTAAATTTTTGCACTAGTACTATACAAAACATTTAAAATTTATTAGAATGGTCACTACCTTGAGACTGCGTTAGTTTAACTTAATTGTTTACCACTCTGTGATGGCCAGTGTTGTTTTCTAGACTATGGTGTACTGGGCTGAGAGAGGCCTACCAAATCAAACTAATTAAAAGGCAGGCTCAGTTATGGGATGCACTCTAGCAGCAAAACATAGACATAGCAGCAAAAAAGACCATTGTGGACACTTTTTCTCTAGTGTCATTTCTTGTGACTGAAGACAGAGAGATATAATTAAAGTTAGTAAAAAATATTTTATTAATACACACCAGGCAAAGGTAAGAATGACAGAGAAGCACAGTCCTAGGACACCTGCCCTTCATCTGCGCCCAGGTGTCGGTGTCCTAAATCTTTTATAATGCTAAGCAAAATTTGACCTTATGACTTTAGTTGCACAAGAATTTCAAGACATTACATCTTTACAATAATTTTGTTTGGATCAGTAGTTACACAATTTTAAAGGTCATCAGTTGGGCACTTGTAACTTCTTGTTCGTTACAGAAAACAGAAGCTGCACTTGTCGCAAGACAGACTTCTCGTGGCCCTTGTCACACACACCAGATTTGATCAATAACTGATTTTTATTTTTCCACATTCCCCCCTTTTATCAATCTGGGCATGACAAAGAGTGAAGAAAATTCAGAAGGTGGAGGTAAGGGATGGGGAAGGAGGAGGAGAGGGGGAAAGGGATGAGGAAACTGAAGAGGCAATTTGGAGCATATGTTCCTCGTGTAGCATATAGGCCTTGGCTATAGAAGCAGTGAAATATTTGGATATTATATAGCGAATAAGAGGAACAATGCAACATCCGATAAGTAAAAGGACAATGAATACTACTGCCAAAGAAATAAATACTGATTTTAGCCTTTGGCCCCATGACCCAAAGGTGGACATGAACCATCGATCCCAAGGGTCAGAAATGCCTGAGTTAGTGGCAAGTTCATTGGAAAGAGATGTTAGGCTGGCTAGTGCTCGAGTAATGGACCCATCAGGTGCAGTATTATTAGGGATATATGTACAACAAGCATCACCAAACATAGCACATACTCCACCTTTCTCAGCAAGTAAACGATTTTGCCAAGTCATTAGGGAGGTACGATCTAATTGTTCATGAATACCTTCTATAGCATTTCTAGTAAAATTAAGGAAACGCTGCTGGTTATAATATAAGTAACCATCTATTCTGGTCTCCATAACCAGTTTCTACTGAGAACGTGCTTGTTAAGGTGGTTAGATTCAAAGCCTGGACTAGGGTTTTTCCTCGCGGATGCAGTAGTCAAAAACTAAGTAGGAAAGGGGGACAGAGGAGAGGGAGCAGGTGTCTTGACCTTAATTTGAAAGAGTCCTCGGGGATCATGACCACTTGCATATGCAGCTAAGACATAAGTTCCTGAATCATGCAAAGAAGGATTCTTTAGAGTAATGATTAATGGGTTACACTGATTCTTAGCACACTCATGAGAGGCATGTCCCTTTAAAATAGAGAATCGAGTCTTTAGGCCATACTGAGTAGCCTGCCAGGGTTCATAACCCCAGTCATTTGGTCCTGTGTTTGCAAACACATCACTCCAGAACAATTGCACAAAAGTCAACCTGGTATGAGGCAGTTTCCTCAACCTGGAAAGTCAGTGTCACCCGTGAAGTGGATAATGGAAGAAAAAACAACAAGAGTATGTATATTATGGGTGCCATCTTTTGCAGTGCGGCGTGAATCCAGGCGGGAAATCCTTCAACCTTTACAGCGTGTGGTGTGGACAAAAGAACTTGGAACGGTCCTCTCCACCTAGGCTGATGCCAATGTTTCCTCCGGTGTCTCGAACCAGGATCCAGGTGCCCAAGGGAATCGGCGAGTCCTTAGATGGAGGGCTGGTTCTCCAAGCCTGATTAACCTGCTCGTGGACTTCCTTCAGGGACGCCGGAGGCCTGTAAGACTAGAGAGAAGATCATTGTCCACAGTATGCAGGTTCACATTTCCTATAACCATGCCAACGGGCATGGGTCGTCGTCAGGATTTCAAACGGCGATAGCCCCAATTGCCGGTGTGTCCGTCCCCTCAATCCCATTAAAGCCAGGGGTAAAGCATCTGGCCAGGATAAATTGGTTTGTTCACAAATTTTTGCAAGCTTAGCTTTTAGGGTGCCATTGCATCGTTCCACAATACCCCCACTTTGTGGATGGTATTTGCAGTAATGATGTACATTGATCTGTAGCCAGGTAGTCAATTCATTTATTATGGAATTCACAAAGTGAGTACCATTATCTGTCTGTAGCTTTTGCGGGATGCCCCATCTTGGAATAATTTCTTTAATTAGTGCTTTAGCAACCGTTTTGGCATCATTGCGTTTTGAAGGGAAAGCTTCTATCCATCGGAGAACACATCGACAATCACAAGGCAATATCGGTAACCTTTAGACGGTGTTAGTTCAATAAAATCCATTTGGAGGTGTTCAAACGGACCCATTGGGTTAGGAGTAACGGGGACTTACCTGAGTGCCTTTTCCTACATTAAACCTTTGACATAATGCACAGCGTCTACAGAATTGCTCTGCATATGTAGAGAAGCCTACAGCTTCCCAATGTTTTTCAACATCTTGAACCATGGCATCTTTCCCAGCATGGTCGAGGCCATGGGCTATTTTGCCATACCTGGAAAAGAAGCTTTTGGGAGAAAAGGTTTGTTAGTTTGCTGATGAGTCCAGACTCCATCAGAGAGGGATCCTTCTTTGGACCACTTTTTCTTTTCAATGTCCGTGGCTGCACTCTGTAAAGAAATAATTTGATTATCGGGTCCTTGTCATTTCTCTGTTGGAATAAAGAGATTGGTGTGTTACTGTATGCAGCCTCTTTAGCAAAGTAATCTGCCAATTCATTTCCTTTGCTGACAAGGTCCTGTTTTCCTGTGTGAGCTTGACATTTAACAATCGCTAGTTTTGATGGTTTAGTTATGGCTTCCAAGAGGGATTCGATTAACTTTTGATGTTGGATGGGCTTGCCAGTACTGGTCTTAAATCCCCTCAATTTCCATAATGCCCCATGATCATGGCAGACTCCAAAGGCATATCTGGAATCTGTATAAATTGTTATGATTTTTCCATCGGACAGCTGACATGCTCGGGTGAGCGCTATTAATTCAGCTGCTTGTGCACTTAAACTTGATGAAATTGATTTGCTTCCAGCAGGCGGTCCCCAAAGAACATCCGTCTACAAAAATATTTTCTCCAATTTCTAAAGGTGTTTCTTGTAGATCTACTCGAGGCTTTACAACCTTTGTTATTTCTGTATGGCAATTAGTGTATTGCCCTAGCAGTAGTGAGATGGGAGGTCTTAGCCTGTACTAAAATGGAATGTACAGCGTGAGGCACCTTTACTGTTAGGGGGCTCATGAGCACTATATCTGTACTGGCTAGCACAGCTTCTGTTGTGGCAGCCACAGCCCTAAGGCAGGGCGGAAGTGCTGCGGCCACAGGATCCAATTTTTTCGAAAAATAAGCTATTGGCCTTTGTTTATCCCCATGTAATTGTGTTAAAACTGCATTCATATATCCCCCCTTTTCGTCCACGAACAGAGTAAAGGGACGAGAAAAGTCCGGAAGGCCCAAGGCTGGTGCCACCGAAAGTGCATTTTTTAAGTCACAGAGAGCCTTCTCAGCCTGCTCGGACCATTGCACCTGACCAGAAAGAGGAAGGCCAGGGGTGTTTGCTAAATTTTGTAACGGCTGTGCTCTTTCAGTGAAATTCAAAATCCATTGCCGGCAGTAACCCAGAATGCCCAATACAGACATAACCTGTTGTTTTGTGACAGGTCTGGGAAGATTTTGAATGGTGTTAATGCGATCGCTAGAGAGCTCTTATTCCATTTGTGATGTCATGACCTAAATATTGTACAGTTGTTTGAATTAATTGCAATTTAGCCTTTGAAACTTTATGTCCATTGTCCCCCAGAAACTGCAGTAGTTTTTTAGTGTCTTGCACAATCTTCTTCAGTAGCACTGCATAACATAATATCATCTACATACTGTATTAATGTACTACCTCGGTCTGGCCAGAACCCTTCTAAATTTTGAGCAAGCGCTTGTCCATACACACAAGGGGCTTCAGTATATCCCTGAGGCATGACAGTCCATGTCCAACGCGGCTTCAAAAGTAAAAGCAAACCAGAATTGCGAGTCAGGGTGTACGGGATAGAGAAAAAAGCATTGGCTAAATCAATTACTGAAAAATAACGAGCAGAGGGAGGGATTGCAGAAAGAATAGTGGAAGGATTAGGTACAATAGGAGCTCTAGGAAAGATTGCAGCATTCACTTGTCGTAAGTCTTGAACAAAACGCCATGAACCGTCAGCCTTTTTTACAGGTAAAATGGGAGAATTAACTGGAGAATATTTAATTGGAATAATCGCACGCGTTCACAAGATCGGAATGTATGGCGGAGATGCCAGCCTCTGCTTCAGGAGACAGAGGATACTGGGCACGTGCGGACGGAAAGAAGATTTAGGGTAGATCACCAGAGGCTCACAATGGGCTATCCTTCCATAATCATTTTTACCCTGAGACCACAAAGAGTCAGGAAGCGCTAAGAGCCAAGAAGGGAAGTAGTTTGCAATGACAACGCAGAAAGGGAAGTGCAGCATAATGTACGATGTACTAAAAAATCAGTTTGAAGCACAACTTTAGTTATTAAATGGTCTGAGGTATCAAAACACCTGAAGCAACATGTACCCAGTCTGTTCTATTAAGACATTGTTCTACCCATGATCCGATTTCCACCCAATGGACAGTGCTTGATTTAGCTAAAGAAATATGAGGTAAAAAATATTCTGTGAATATGTAAGATGTACAAATGCAGCAGCTTTTGTGGGGGAAATGAAAATGCAGGGGATGTGAAGGGTTTCGGGCAGGTACCTGATGAAAGAAAAGATTCTAGCCAGGGGTGTCTACTTCTATAGGGAAATATTGGGCAGTGCAATAGGGTGTCAGGGGCTTGGAGATTGGGAAACAAGCAGGAGGGAAATGAGTGAAGGGCTTTAAGAAGGATGGTGTGTGGGGAAACATTTCATTGAAATGGAGAGAGAAAGTTTTGTCATGAGATCCCTTCCTAAGAGGTTAACTGGACAGAGCTGATTTAAAAGAAATCAGTGTGTTAAAGTGGAATCACTGGAATGCAGCTGAACTCGAAGAATCTCTTGAGGCAGGGACCTCCTTCAGCGAAAGGGCTGAGCGCGTGGCTCCTGTGTCCACGAGGAAAACAGTTTCAGTGCCATTCACCAGCCAGCAAAGTCAATAATGGATCAGTCTCTGAATTATGGGTGAGCAAAGGTAGTTGAAGAGAAGGGCTGGGGATCCCTGCGGATTCCTATGTCCATGAAACATCAAATTGTTCAGGTGGTGGAGGAGGGGGTGGGCACTTGTGAGGGCAATTGCGGCAGAAGTGTCCCATTTCACCACACCCGTAACAAGCATATGGTGTAGCGTTTGGATCTGGAGGGAGGCAGCTGAGTGGATGATCCACTTGGATTAGGTAACATATATCCGCTACCTTGTCCCCGTCCACACCCTTGTCCCCGGAAAAATCCTCCACGTCCACGACTTCTGCCGGGAGTGGCCCCACCAGTGTAATAGTTCATTTGTGCTGCAATCAGCTTTGTCTGGGTGTCTGACTCTTTCTGCTTGCTCTGTTGTTCAGCATGCGCTGCGTGACGTTTTACTTCCTCAAACGCGGCAGCCTCTCATCTAATACAGGATACCTTGTTTTGAATGTCGCTTCTAAGTCCGGAAACAAAAGAGGAACTGCAGTTTTAGTTCGGTTGTCTGGATTTTCAAGGCCGGAGTGTGTTGCCATTAACTCTTAAATTCAGTGTGCCCATTCATCTACTGTCTCTTTTTTTCTGTTTGGCAGCCGAGATAAGAGACCAGTCTCTGCCTTTCTTATACTTGTCCTTAATATTATTTTAACATGTTCCCATTGCGTAATAAAGGGACCTTCATCCCGGCCCCGAGGCAACGCCTCGTTCCACTGCCATCGGTTTCCGTTATGCTGTCCATGATTGACAGTCTCCCATGTGGTGCCAAGCTTTCTCCACAGCACCTGAGTCCATTCTGCGGCATTAGGCTTATACATATCATACAGCTGCTGTAATTGTTCTATGAATTTTTTAAACACACCGATGACTTTGGGATCAGGCAATTCGGACACAACGTCCTTCAGCTCTTGAATGTCTCAGTTACGATGTATCATTACAGTAGTGGGGTTATTAGCTCCTGCAGGTTGCATTGAATCATGTCGGGGGGGTTCTGGGATCTCAATCAGGGGGCATTCCAATAAGGGGCCTGTGGGTTTGGGGACTTTAAGGGGGATTGAAAGGTGGTGTTTTGATTAGGGGGCTGAAGGAATAGGGTTTGACTTCTAGTGCGTTGTGAAATGGAGGTTCTAGGATCGTGAAACCCACCTGCCGAACCCATTACGTTACTTTTGTCATTCCCCGGATCAGTGTGTAATGAGGGATCATAATGATATTCTTCAAAGAAACCAGACCCCAAGGGATCATCTTTTAATTCTGGTGCGGTGGGCGCTGGAGGTGGTGGAGGAACAAGTGTGGGATATAACGGGTCTTTTTTTTTTTCTAGTTCTAACTTTCTGCAGCCAATAATTCATTTCTGTACTGCCTTTAAATTACAATCTTTAATAACCAACTCCCATCTGTCATACATAACACATACCTCTATTACAACATCCTCATACACTTCTACATACAACACCCTTGTGCATTTCTACATAATATTTTTCTAATTTCCTGAATTTCACTTGCGTCTTCTGTCCCTTCTAATGTCCACCGCTCTGCTTATTCCATTTTTTACATGCCCTTTTAAAATCCAATCCTGTGTTTTTCTCTATTAACTTTCTAGGTGACCCTTTTTGTGCGGCGTCTGCTGATCCTCCGAAAACAATCCTTCCAGCATAAAGACTTGAACCCCGGGCGCCGGTTGGCAGGCTTGCTGTTATGTATTCCCATTTTTTCCTTTGCTTTTCCCCCCCGAGCCCTGTGCCAGATTTATCTTTCTATCCTTGTCCTACTCGTCCCCTGTCCGATGAACTATTGGAATGCTGAGTGTGCCACTCACCCGCCCCAACGTTCCCTTTAATATTCCCAGGGGAAGTATACTACACTATTTCCTACGTTACTGTCACAGTGCACGGTGAAAGCAAATATTTATTTCTAGTACGTACTTTTATTACTCCCCTTGTTTTTTTTAACCTGTTATTCTTCTATTCTATGCTCTATCCTCTGTCCAATAGATTTGTCCGGGTTTATGGGTGTGCCACGCACCGGATCCCGTCCTAAATCCCCTTTTTAATTCCCAGAGGATAGTGTTCTATACTATCTTTCCCAACAGGAGTGACCTAAAACAAGGTATTTCTTTTCCATTTACTATTCCCGGTCACTTTTTATACTCTACAGCAAGCCCGCCCCCAGCTTATCTTTTTACGGAAACCTCCGGGTTACTTACCCCAGCCTGGGTGTTAGTCAGCTCTGTCAGGAAAATCCTTCTCAGTCACCGTGGTTGTACCAGAAGGAGACCGGGACTCCTCACGCAGGAGTCGTCTCAGGACAGGGCAGTCCTAACTTTTATCGGAGCTGCTTACTCTGCTGCCGGTGTACACTGTAGCGGCAGTCTGCTTCAAGAAGACAGATCGCTGAGATCTTCCCGCTCGAGGAGTCAGCCGGCCGTCTCCTGCCCCACGTCCGGGCGCCAGAAAACTGTGGACACTTTTTCTCTAGTGTCATTTCTTGTGACTGAAGACAGAGAGATATAATTAAAGTTAGTAAAAAATATTTTATTAATACACACCAGGCAAAGGTAAGAATGACAGAGAAGCACAGTCCTAGGACACCTGCCCTTCATCTGCGCCCAGGTGTCGGTGTCCTAAATCTTTTATAATGCTAAGCGCAAAATTTGACCTTATGACTTTAGTTGCACAAGAATTTCAAGACATTACATCTTTACAATAATTTTGTTTGGATCAGTAGTTACACAATTTTAAAGGTCATCAGTTGGGCACTTGTAACTTCTTGTTCGTTACAGAAAACAGAAGCTGCACTTGTCGCAAGACAGACTTCTCGTGGCCCTTGTCACACACACCAGATTTGATCAATAACTGATTTTTATTTTTCCACACCATTAAAACAGAAACTAAGTACTGTTATGAACAATGTTATACATTCTTTCCCAGACACACTAACACTGAGTACTTTCAGCCAACAAATAATTTAGCAGAAGTGTGTGAAGAAATGCTACTGGGGCTCCTTTATACCAAAGGCAATACACCTTTATAATATTTCACTGTAACTGCCATGTCAGAAGTTTTATTTGTTTTTAATTTGCTTACTTTTTAGTCATTCTGGTGCATGTTCAGAGAATAGTGAGTGTCTGTCTGTCTGTCTCTCTACTTTGTCTATCTACTTACCATCTTTCAAACAATGAGCAAATTCTCACTGGTGTGCTCAAATGCAAAAGCTACACAGGCTGTGTGGCTCAGTGGCCTAGCACTTGGCTTTAAACCACAAGATTGCCGGTTCCATTCTCATCTCTCCTACCCTAACTGGGGTACACTGAATAGGTTGCTTGTGCCCAGGTGTAATATATATGCATATATATGTGTGTATATATGTATGTATGTATATATATATATATACAGTATGTCTATATAAACTGCTCAAAAAAATTAAAGGAACACTTTGAAAACACATCAGATCTCAATGGGAAAAAGAAATCCTCCTGGATATCTATACTGATATAGACTGGGTAATGTGTTAGAAACGAAAGGATGCCACATCGTTTGATGGAAATGAAAATGATCAACCTACAGAGCCCTGAATTCAAAGACGCCCCAAAAATCAGAGTGAAAAAATTATGTGTCAGGCTAGTCCATTTTGCCAAAATTTAATTGCAGCAACTCAAAATTGTACGCAGCACTTTGTATGGCCCCTGTGTTCTTGTATACATGCCTGACAACATTGGTGCATGCTTCTAATGAGATGACAGATGGTGTTGTGGGGGATCTCCTCCCAGATCTGGACCAGGGCATCACTGAGCTCCTGGACAGTCTGAGGTGCAACCTGGTGGCATTGGATGGACCAAAACATAATGTCCCAAAGGTGTTCTATTGGATTTAGGTCAGGAAAGTGTGGTGGCCAGTCAATGGTATCAATTCCTTCATCCTCCAGGAACTACCTGCATACTCTTACCACATGAGGCCAGGAATTGTCGTGCACCAGGAGCCACTGTACCAGCATAGGGTCTGACAATGGGTCCAAGGATTTCATCCTGATACCTAATGGCAGCCAAGGTGCCTTTGTCAAGCCTGTAGCGGTCTGTGTGACCCTCCATGGATATGCCTCCCCAGACAATCATTAACCCACCACCAAACTGCTCATGCTGAATGATGTTACAGGCAGCATAATGTTCTCCATGGCTTCTCCAGACCCTTTCAATTCTGTCCGTGCTCAGGGTGAACCTGCTCTCATCTGTAAAAAGCACAGGGCACCAGTGGTGCATCTGCCAATTCTGGTATTCTATGGCGAATGCCAATCGAGCTGCATGCTGCTGGGCAGTGAGCTCAGGGCCCATTAGAGGACATGGGGCCCTTGGGTCACCCTCATGAAGTCTTTCTGGTTGTTTGGTCAGAGACATGCACACCAGTGGCCTGCTGGAGGTCATTTTGTAGGGCTCTGGCAGTGCTCATCCTGTTCCTCCTTGCCCAAAGGAGCAGATACTGGTCCTGCTGATGGGTTATGGACCTTCTATGGCCCTCTCTAGCTCTCCTAGAGTAACTGCTTGTCTCCTAGAATCTCCTCCATGCCCTTGAGACTGTGCAGGGAGACACAGCAAACCTTCTGGCAATGACACGTATTGATGTGCCATCCTGGAGAAGTTGGACTACCTGTGCAACCTCTGTAGGGTCCAGGTATCTCCGCGTGCTACCAGTAGTGACACTGACTGTAGCCAAATGCAAAACTAGTGAAGAAACAGTCAGAAAAGATGATGAGGGAAAAATGTCAGTGGCCTCCACCTGTTAGACCATTCCTGTTTTGGGGGTCATCTCATTGTTGCCCCTCTAGTGCATCTGTTGTTAATTTCATTAACACCACAGCAGCTGAAACTGATTAACAATCCCCTCTGCCACTTAACTGACCAGATTAATATCCCATAAGTTTCATTGACTTTATGCTATACTCTGATTAAAAAGTGTTCCTTTAATTCTTTTTAGCAGTATATATGTGTGTATATATATATGTGTATATATGTAAATGTATATACTGTATATATGTGTGTATACTATATATATATGTATATATATATATATATATATATATATATATATATATATATATATATATATATATATATGTGTGTGTGTGTATACAAGTGCCGGTCATAAAATTAGAATATCATGACAAAGTTGATTTATTTCAGTAATTCCATTCCAAAAGTGAAACTTGTATATTAGATTCATTCATTACACACAGACTGATGTATTTCAAATGTTTATTTCTTTTAATTTTGATGATTATAACTGACAACTAATGAAAGTCCCAAATTCAGTATCTTGGAAAATTAGAATATAAATTGAGACCAATGCAAAAAAAGGATTTTTAGACATGTTGGCCAACTGAAAGGTATGAACATTAAAAGTATGAGCATGTACAGCACTCAATATTTAGTTGGGGCTCCTTTGGCCTGGATTACTGCAGCAATGCGGTGTGGCAAGGAGTCGATCAGTCTGTGGCACTGCTCAGGTGTTATGAGAGTTCATGTTGCTCTGATAGTGGCCTTCAGCTCTTCTGAATTGTTGGGTCTGGTGCATTGCATCTTCCTCGTCACAATACCCCATAGATTTTCATATATGTATGTATATATATATATATATATATATATATATATATATATATATACAGTGGTGTGAAAAACTATTTGCCCCTTCCTGATTTCTTATTCTTTTGCATGTTTGTCACACAAAATGTTTCTGATCATCAAACACATTTAACCATTGGTAACACAAGTAAACACAAAATGCATTTTTTAAATGATGGTTTTTATTATTTAGGGAGAAAAATAAATCCAAACCTACATGGCCCTGTGTGAAAAAGTAATTGCCCCCTGAACCTAATAACTGGTTGGGCCACCCTTAGCAGCAATAACTGCAATCAAGCATTTGCGATAACTTGCAATGAGTCTTCTGGAGGAATTTTGGCCCACTCATCTTTGCAGAATTGTTGTAATTCAGCTTTATTTGAGGGTTTTCTAGCATGAACCGCCTTTTTAAGGTCATGCCATGGCATCTCAATTGGATTCAATTGACTAGGCCACTCCAAAGTCTTCATTTTGTTTTTCTTCAGCCATTCAGAGGTGGATTTGCTGGTGTGTTTTCGGTCATTGTCCTGTTGTAGCACCCAAGATAGCTTCAGCTTGAGTTGACAAACAGATGGCCGGACATTCTCCTTCAGGATTTTTTGGTAGACAGTAGAATTCATGGTTCCATCTATCACAGCAAGCCTTCCAGGTCCTGAAGCAGCAAAACAACCCAAGACCATCACACTACCACCACCATATTTTACTGTTGGTATGATGTTCCTTTTCTGAAATGCTGTGTTCCTTTTACGCCAGATGTAACGGGACATTTGCCTTCCAAAAAGTTCAACTTTTGTCTCATCAGTCCACAAGGTATTTCCCCAAAAGTCTTGGCAATCATTGAGATGTTTCTTAGCAAAATTGAGACGAGCCCTAATGTTCTTTTTGCTTAACAGTGGCTTCGCGTCTTGGAAATCTGCCATGCAGGCCGTTTTTGCCCAGTCTCTTTCTTATGGTGGAGTCGTGAACACTAACCTTAATTGAGGCAAGTGAGGCCTGCAGTTCTTTAGATGTTGTCCTGGGGTCTTTTGTGACCTCTCGGATGAGTCGTCTCTGCGCTCTTGGGGTAATTTTGGTCGGCCGGCCACTCCTGGGAAGGTTCACCACTGTTCCATGTGTTTGCCATTTGTGGATAATGGCTCTCACTGTGGTTAATCCTATAATGAGAAAGAGTATTTAAGGGGGTCAATTGTAAGTTTCCCTCCTCCTTTAATTTTCTTTGAAGAGTAGCAACATGGGGGTCACAAAACAACTCTCAAATGACCTGAAGACAAAGATTGTTCACCATCATGGTTTAGGGGAAGGATACAGAAAGCTGTCCCAGAGATTTAAGCTGTCTGTTTCCACAGTTAGGAACATATTGAGGAAACTGAAGACCACAGGCTCAGTTCAAGTTCACTGTTAGTAGTATTTACCTGTTGGGTTATACCGTCTTTAAAATGTAGTTTATCTGAAACCACTCCAGTAGTGCTGAATGTATCTTTACTTCTTAAAACGTTACTGTTTTACTGTTTAATAACTTATAGACTACATTTTATTTTTTTTCACTTGCACTCAGTGACCAATGCCAATGGGTAATCAGCTATATATATACACACATACATACATAAATACATACATACACAAACACACATATATATATTTGTGTGTGTGTGTATATATATATATATATATGTATGTATGTATATATATATATATATATATATATATATATATGTATATGTAGACTCAAACTGATTATGACAGCAGCAATCCAAGCTGTGAGAAAACACTAAAAAGGAGGTGTGTCAGACGTTGTGGTACATTTTCTGATGCAGCTAGATGAAAACAACTTTGTGACGCTGCTGCCAAATACTCGCAGAAAAATCCACAAGTTAATAGACACACTGTCTCTAAATACTCGCAGGCAAATACACAACTTAATAGAGACGCTGCTGCTAAATACTCGCATAGCGATTTGGGTAGTGAACAGTTCGATGAATGAAACCTTTTATCCTTACAACGGTTGACAAACACGGAATGTAAGTTGAACACAACACGTCCTCCAAATACGAACCTGACTGAAAGAAATAATGATAATGAAATCCTTGATGACAGCAACACTGTGACAAAACAATTACTTTAACAATCATGTTACTTTATTTTTAAAATGTTTCCTTTTCTTTTTCATAATTTATATATATATATATATATATAAACTCTAAAATATATATATGTGTATATATGTGTATATGTATACTCAGCTGAAAAAGAAACGTTCCTTTTTCCAGGACTGTGTATTTCAACAATAATGTTTTAAAAATCCAAATAACTTTACAGATTTTCATTGTAAAGGGTTTAAACCATAATCAATTAATTAACATGCACCTGTGGAATGGTCGTTAAGACCTTAACAGCTTACAGAAAGTAGCCATTTAAGGTCACAGTTCTAAAAATGCAGGACACTAAAGAGACTTCTCTACCGACTGTGAAAAACACCCAAAGAAAGATGCCCAGGGTCCCTGCTCATCTGTGTGAACATGCATTAGGCATGCTGCAGGGAAGCATGAGGACTGCTGATGTGGCTAGGGCAATAAATTGCCATGTCCACACTGTGAGACGCCTAAGACAGCGCTACAGGGAGACAGGAAGGACAGCTGATCATTCTCGCAGTGGAAGAGCCCGGATCTTAATCCCATTGAGCACGTCTGGGACCTGTTGGATCGCTAGGGCTAGGGCCATTCCCCCCAGAAATGTCCAGGAACTTGCAGGTGCCTTGGTGGAAGAGTGGGGTAACATCTCACAGCAAGAACTGACAAATCTGGTCCAGTCCATGAGGAGGAGATGCACTGCAGTACTTCAAGCAGCTGGTGGCCACACCAGATACTGACTGGTACTTTTGCTTTTGAGCCTCCCTTCATTCAGGGACACATTGTGAAACATATTTAGTTTATGTCTTATGGTGTTGACTCTTTTAGTATTCATACAAATATTTACACATTAAGTTTACTGAAAGTAAAAACAGTTGAAAGTCAGAGGACGTTTCTTTTTTTGCTGAGTATATATATGTATATATATGTATGTGTGTATATATATATATATATATATATATATATATATATATATATATATATATATATATACAGTGGTGTGAAAAACTATTTGCCCCCTTCCTGATTTCTTATTCTTTTGCATGTTTGTCACACAAAATGTTTCTGATCATCAAACACATTTAACCATTAGTCAAATATAACACAAGTAAACACAAAATGCAGTTTTTAAATGATGGTTTTATTATTTAGGGAGAAAAAAAATCCAAACCTACATGGCCCTGTGTGAAAAAGTAATTGCCCCCTGAACCTAATAACTGGTTTGGCCACCCTTAGCAGCAATAACTGCAATCAAGCGTTTGTGATAACTTGCAATGAGTCTTTTACAGCGCTCTGGAGGAATTTTGCCCCACTCATCTTTGCAGAATTGTTGTAATTCAGCTTTATTTGAGGGTTTTCTAGCATGAACCGCCTTTTTAAGGTCACGCCATAGCATCTCAATTGGATTCAGGTCAGGACTTTGACTAGGCCACTCCAATGTCTTCATTTTATTTTTCTTCAGCCATTCAGAGGTGGATTTGCTGGTGTGTTTTGGGTCATTGTCCTGTTGCAGCACCCAAGATTGCTTCAGCTTGAGTTGACGAACAGATGGCCGGACATTCTCCTTCAGGATTTTTGGTAGACAGTAGAATTCATGGTTCCATCTATCACAGCAAGCCTTCCAGGTCCTGAAGCAGCAAAACAACCCCAGACCATCACACTACCACCACCATATTTTACTGTTGGTATGATGTTCTTTTTCTGAAATGCTCTGTTCCTTTTACGCCAGATGTAACGGGACATTTGCCTTCCAAAAAGTTCAACTTTTGTCTCATCAGTCCACAAGGTATTTTCCCAAAAGTCTTGGCAATCATAGAGATGTTTCTTAGCAAAATTGAGATGAGCCGTAATGTTCGTTTTTGCTTAACAGTGGTTTGCGTCTTCGAAATCTGCCATGCAGGCCGTTTTTGCCCAGTCTCTTTCTTATGGTGGAGTCGTGAACACTGACCTTAATTGAAGCAAGTGAGGCCTGCAGTTCTTTAGACGTTGTCCTGGGGTCTTTTGTGACCTCTCAGATGAGTCGTCTCTGCGCTCTTGGGGTAATTTTGGTCGGCCGCCACTCCTGGGAAGGTTCACCACTGTTCCATGTTTTTGCCATTTGTGGATAATGGCTCTCACTGTGGTTCGCTGTAGTCCCAAAGCTTTAGAAATGGCTTTATAACCTTTACCAGACTGATAGATCTCAATTACTTCTGTTCTCATTTGTTCCTGAATTTCTTTGGATCTTGGCATGATGTCTAGCTTTTGAGGTGCTTTTGGTCTACTTCTCTGTGTCAGGCAGCTCCTATTGAAGTGATTTCTTGATTGAAACAGGTGTGGCAGTAACCAGGCCTGAGGGTGGCTACGGAAATTGAACTCAGGTGTGATACACCACAGTTAGGTTATTTTTAACAAGGGGGCAATTACTTTTTCACACAGGGCCATGTAGGTTTGGATTTTTTCTCCCTAAATAATAAAACCATCATTTAAAAACTGCATTTTGTGTTTACTTGTGTTATATTTGACTAATGGTTAAATGTGTTTGATGATCAGAAACATTTTGTGTGACAAACATGCAAAAGAATCAGAAATCAGGAAGGGGGCAAATAGTTTTTCACACCACTGTATATGTATATATATATATATATATATGTATAAAACAATAAAAAGACATGTATGGTTGGCTGTCCCATTGACACCATTCGTCCATCACTAAGAAAACTGACAGCAGGAATATGATCAACTTATCACAGAAACATAAATGCAAGTTGGTGTTATTGTGTAAAATAACCCCTATTTGCTGGCTAAATGTCAGTAGTGTAATTCAGTTTTATATTCTTTTGAATGATCTCTTTTAGGCTTTCAGTATCCTACAAATAAGAGTTTTAAATAACAGTCCATTGCCCTCCATTTATATGCAAAAACAGTTTTCTTTAGTATTTTTTGAGAATTTGATTAAGAATATTTTAATAAGCAAGAAAGTAGTATTAAGTTGATAGCTCAATGTTTAAAATGTATATGCCACTGTAAAGTTTAGTAGTCTATGTAAAATGTGCTTCTAGTAGGCTGCACCTCATCAATGAAAATTTCCTCCTTTTTCCAATGACTTTTAGGACTTCTTATTGCTGCTTTTGGGGAAATTGTTATTGCTTTGATGTGGTTGCTGTGATTGTGTATTTCTCAACATCCAGCTTGTAAACCTTTCATTGGTTTATTCCGGTTCAAAGAAGTATAGCTCTACTTGCCAAAAAAAATCTCTTTCATAATGTAACATCATTCTTTCTAGAATGTCTCCACAGCTGTATCAGTTTTGCACAAACTGTTGGGAATCCAATATCTCCGGGATTTTAGTGAATTAAAAGACTGGAGAGAGTTTAGAATACATTCCAGTGAAATTTTTCTGAACAAATTTACTTAACAGGTACACAGGTGATAAAGATTATAAAAAGGCATTATACTTCTCATACAGAATTTCAGTGTGAATGTCCTTTACACTCAAACAAAAGTACCAAACTGCCCAGGTTTTTGGTGGGGAAAGTCACCTCATGTACAACTTGAGGAAACTTCACAAGATCAGGATAGGTTAATATAATTGCTGGTGACACCAAATACTGTATGTATCTCTTGGCTCCCATAATCCTAATCACATTGATTGAACTGAGTTAATGAAATATATTATGTAAAGAGTGAATTTATGAAATTTCCATGAGGCCACCCTTGAAGATTATGTTGTCATTTTCTTCCCTATCCATGATATTTGGCTATGCAAGCAAAGATATAGTCCGAATATTAAAACCCAAAGATATAGAGGAGATATAATTTTGTTAACACAACAGAGTTGTTCAACTAGTATGGGAGGAAGGGATTTTGCTGTATTTGCTGACCTTCTCTGTTGTGCTAACACTATATCTAATCTGTTTTCAGCTATCAGAGAATTTCGCAATCTGAGTGCTAAGATATGCTATATATTGCCTTCTTTGCAACTAGGGAACAGGAAGTAGCGGAGTAAAGCAGGCAAGTTAAATTAGTCCATCCTAGTTGACAACATTTAGGGTTTTCAAAAATTGATCCAAAATGTAGTGCATAATGTATATTTTCTTTTACTGTCTTAAACATGATGACTAACTGTTTTGCCAAGAAACTTTTCAATGACTTACTCAATCTTTTCTGTGCACCACACTCCTCGAAATAGTTTGATTTATGTTTGCACTCTGTATAAATTTAATGTCACATTTGAAGATGAAGAAGTCAAATTTTTAATTTATGATCCACAATTTGAACCTAATACAGCACTGCAGTTGAACAAACTGAACTAAAAAATCCTAAATTGAGCAATTTACCATTATAAGTCTCAAAAATCTTGCAAATGTATTCCCCATGAAGCTTAAACATTTGATTGATTATCCAGGGCTTGGGGTGTCCCACAAACAAGCAAGTGCCACGAGGAAGTGACACGACCAAAGATCAGGGGATTTGGGGTATTGGAGACCACCGTGAAGAAATGAGTACCAATGTACCACTAAGCAAGAATAACAGTCAATGACCTTTGTCTCTCAATAACACCTACACTGCAGTTTAAAAACAGATGCATTGCACAGTTAAAACTGTTGTTCTACTGCCAAGGCTGCCAGCGGGAAAGATGGTTTGATTGTAAGATGCAGGTGTTGCACTTAACAGTCCCCACTGTTCCTTACTGGTAAAAATGTCAAGTAAAGCTAGAATAAATTACATACAAATGATGGCACACTGCAAAACACTGATTGCACCATGATAAAGTCATGCAATGCACCACATTCAATTTTGGTGAATTATAACGCAGCCTTCTTCTTTTTCATATACCCTGATATGCCACCTCGTGCCCCTTGGGGCTGTGGTCACCTCAGATTGGGAACTGCTTTAAATCATACCCAGGAATGGAGGCAAGTGGTACGGAGCTTTTTGGTCCAATTGATTCCAAAGATATTAAAGAGCTACCACTAACCCTGACAGAAAATCCAAGAATGTCCTGAAAATAAAATTTAGGATGGTCTAGAACAGGGGTGGGCAGATTCAGTCCTGGAGCGCCACAGTGGCTGCAGGTTTTTGTTCCAACCCAATTGCTTAATAAGAAGCACTTATTACTCAAGTAACACTTCTGCTTCATTTAGTTGTCTCGCTCGTTAAGATTTTGAACAGTTATCACTTATTTTAGTCTTAAACAGCTGTAGTCTTGGTTTTTAATTGCTCCTAATTAGCAATAACATGCAAATGACAAAAGAGACCAGCATTTCTCCATTTTGCTTGTTTCCATTTACACCTGTGTGTATTTATCATGCACAATTGGGTTTAATTAAATACTTGAAAGGAAAGTGAAGAGAAAAAAGTAAAACACTGAGAATAACTTATCTGTTTTAGACTTCAAATCATTTGGATGAAATCCTTAGAAAGGAAAAAAAAATCTAGGATATGAGAATGACTTGACGTAGCAGAGTTAAAGCACTAGGAAGCCATAAAATTAAATAATTGACAAGGATTGGTTTTTAATTAACCAACTGGGTTGGAACAAAAACCTGCAACTACTGCAGCCCTCCAGGACTGAATCTGCCCACCCGTGGTCTAGAAGATGGTCCAGAATGTAGCAGTCTGTCTTGTATTTAACCAGCTGAGACGGGCACATATTATTCCCCTCTTCTTGTTGCTACATTAGCTCCCTGTTGCAGCATGCATCAAGTTTACATCTCTGGTCAGCATCTGTGTATATGGCACTGGTGAGGTGTTGTGCTCCTTTTCGTACACTCAGGTCTGCCAGCGAACAGCATCTGGTGATCCTGTCTCTGTGTGATATCAAGTCTCAATCCAGACTCTTTTACTGTGTAGTTCCTAGTTGATGGAATGAGCTGCCCTCCTCCATCCAAACTGCTGACTCCTTCAATGTATTTAAGAAGCAATTGAAAGTCATCTGAGAAAAAAACTTTTCTTTGTGAGCTTTTGTATTGTTGGTTAATCAATTAACAATCTATTATTTTATTACTTATTAGTTATTACATCTTTTCACTTGCGGCAATCAACTTTTGTTACCTGTTCTACTACACTTGCTGAACAAACAGGCCCTATCCTATTCATCCATCCATCCATTATCCAACCCGCTATATTCTAACTACAGGTTCATGGGGGTCTGCTGGAGCCAATCCCCGCCAACACAGGGCGCAAAGCAGGAAACAAACCCCGGGCAGGGCACTAGCCCACCGCAGGTCACACACGCACCAAGCACACACTAGGGACAATTTAGGATCACCAGTGCACCTAACCTGCATGTCTTTGGACTGTGGGAGGAAACCAGAGTACCCAGAGGAAACCCATGCGCCCTATCCTAATGTTGCTCAATTATGTTTACTACTTTTATAAGTTACCTTGGATAAAAGCATCTGCAAAAAAAATAAATGTAATTATCTACACATGATCCTTTTGTCTATCCATTCATTGTTTATCTCATTTATTTCAGCTGAATATAGTAGACAGAAGACAACCATTTAACTTTACAGATTTATTCCAGCAGAACATATTACCATGTCTCACTGCCCTACTCTTAAAAGAAGCCTATTGCAGATACTTTGCTTTTTATTCACATATTGTGGTGATGGTGCTCAGTGGCCTATGTAGCCCTTTTGAATCAGATGAAAAAAGATAGTTGAGTCACTATGTAGAAGGCCAGGTTCAAGAATGAGATGTTAAGAATCCTAGGTGCAAAGAAGTAAGCACACACCCTTTTATAAATTAATTCAACATCAAATTATTAATCTCTCTCTCTCCCTCCCTCTCTCTCCCTCCCTCTCTCTCCCTCCCTCTCTCTCTCTCTCTCTCTCTCCCTCCCTGCTAGTTTAACAGCTGTTTTGTGGGTTTACCCAGTCCAGCCAATTGCTCTTGGGAATGTTGGAGCTAAAGATTTTACAGTCAAATGTCCTGCCTGCTGAAAACCTTTTAGTTGCCTTTTATGACATACAAAGTGTACAGTAAGTTAACGTTATTCTAACCCAAAGTCCAAGAGGTAAAAATTTGAAAGATCAATAAAATTAATTATAAAGTGAGACGTACATGGACCCATAAAGCAATGCTGCAAACAAAAACACTGAAAACAATAAATACGAAATAAATATGGCTAGGCAGCAGACTTGAAACCTTTAAACAGAGGGACTCAGCAGTACATAAACATTCATCTAGCAAGGGAGCACCAATCAGGATCAAGCAGTGCTAGAAACAGACAAGTGAATAAGTAAATAACCAGCAGTTGATATTCAGCAAGCAAGTTTTCTTAGTAAGAAAGGAGTAGTGTGTTACAGGTTTATTGTCACAGAACAGTTCTTAGTGCTCAGGAAAGTTAGCAACAGTGTAAGTATTAATTTTAATGAAGGAGCACAAACGGTGTAGGTAGATAGCTTGGAAGTAAGGGTGTATAAGAATGGCACAAAGGCATTGAAGGGAAGAGTGTTACAGGAGCTTAAGGGTCCAGAAGGTGTTAAATAACTACAGTACAGTAGTTCTTTAATCTGTTATTAAATTTAATAATTGAAGTTGAATTGTGTAAATTTAGAAAAGGTGTTAAGCAATTTAGTAATTGACATCCAAATTTTTAAAATGAAACCACAGTTTTTGGAGGGTGACTTGGACAAGTCAGTCCCCCTTGTAGGCTTTGTCAGCAGAAAATGCCAGCAGATCCAGCACCACAAGCTCAGGGTCGCTGAACTGGACGATGAATTTGCTGGCCTCAATTGTAGTAGAGAATTGGCGGACCTGGTCCAGGTGTCCTATATGGGAATGGTGAACACTCCTAAGTTGACATAGGAGGTGACTCCAGACTAGATAGGTAGAAATCACAGGTGGATCAAAGATATAGATATGGCACAAAGCAAAGGTGACACCCTGTGTGGGAAATGGTGTCAAACAGTTTTCATTAACTTGCAGAGCTTAACATTAACTCTGAAAACTCTGGTAGAAAGGCATTAGGAGCCAGAAAGGACCACCTCAAAACCAGACCACAGAAAGAGAGAAGTTGTGATAATGTGGGACTTAATAATTAGAGGGATTGACAAAACAAGTTTAATCTAGTGAAAGATTCAGTAGTCGTTCACAGTGTATTGCCTTCCTGATGCACAGGTGGGAGACCTCCTTGTAAGGGTGGGTATTGCTCTATGGCAGAGCAAGGGTGGATCCAGTTGTCATTGGCTATGTTAGAATAAATGAGACACAGGGCAGGCAGTTAGTTCAGCGCAGTCTAATTTAAAAGGTTAGGTGCCAGGCTGTGGAGCAGAACTGACAAGGTCATCAATTTAGAAGTGCTACCTATGCCATGTGCCAGTCAAGGTAAGACTCAGAAGATTAGAAGGCTTAATATGTCACCCAAATCTTGGTGTAGATTTATGCTGCATTGGGTTTTGTTTTGGAACAAATGAGTCATGTGTCCATTGTGTAAGTTACATTTGAGTCCAGGACAGCACCAATGTATTAGGGAGGTGTATCAGCAGGTTAGTTGGGGATTCTTTAAGATGGGGTAATGGGGGTTTGGATTGGGGTAGAAAGTTTAGGACAGGCCAGATTTTGAATGGTACAGTACATGAGGGATGAACAGTAGTGTAATAATAAATATGCATACAACATAAATTCTAGCCCAAAGTTCAAGGGCAAAAGTAGAATAACTAAAATGTTAGAAATAGCTTGCCTTAATGGTAAAGTGTCAAAAATAAAATGAGTGAGTCGGAGATGTGTGTAGCTGAGCATAATTATGATATTATAGCAATAACTGAAACCTGGCTAAATAATAAAGATGGGGATGAGTATATAACAAAGGTCGTCACACATATTAGAACAGACGAAAAAGAAAAGGAGCAGGGTTGACACTTTTCTTCTTCTTCTTCTTCTTCTTCTTCTTCTTCTTCTTCTTCTTCTTCTTCTTCTTCTTCTTTCAACTGATCCTGTTAGGAGTTGCCACATCTTGCTCTGTTACACTCACCACCTGCATGTCCTCTCTCACCACATCCATAAACCTTCTCTTAGGCCTTCCTCTTTTCCTTTTTCCTGGCAGCTTTATCCTTAACATCCATCTCCCAATATACTCAGCATTTCTCCACTGCACATGTCCAAACCAATGCAATCTCGCCTCTCTGACTTTGTCTCCCAACCATCCAACTTCAGCTGACCCTCTAATGTACTCATTTCTATTCCTATCCATCCTCGTCACACCTAGTGCAAATCTTAGCATCTTTAACTCTGCTACCTCCAGCTCTGTCTCCTACTTTCTGATCAGTGCCACCGTCTCCAACCCATATAACATAGCTGGTCTCAAAACCGTCCTTTAGACCTTCCCTTTCACTCTTGCTGATGCCAGTCTGTCACAAATTACTCCTGACACTCTTCTCCACCCATTCCACCTGCCTGTACTCTCTTTTTCACCTCTCTTCCACAATCCCCATTACTCTGTACTGTTGATCCCAAGTATTTAAACTCATCCACCTTTGCCAACTCTACTCCTTGCATCCTCACCATTCCACTGACCTCCCTCTCATTTACACACGTGTTCTGTCTTGTTCCTACTGACCCTCATTCCTCTCCTTTCCAGAGCAGATCTTACCTCTCAAGGTCTCCTCAACCTGCTCCCTACTCTCACTACATATCACAATGTCATCAGCAAACATCATAGTCCAAGGGGACTCCTGTCTAACCTAATCTGTCAACCTGTCCATCACCATTGTAAATAAGAAAGGACTCATAGCAGATCCCTGATGTAAATCCCACTTCCACTTTGAATGCATCTGTCACTGCTACTGCAAACCTCACCACTGTCACACTTCCCTCATATATCCTATACAACTCTTATGTTCTTCTCTGTATATCCTATACAACTCTTATGTACTTCTCTGCAACTCCTGACTTCCTCATACAATACCACAGCACCTCTCGAGACACCCTGTCATATGCTTTTTCCAGGTCCTCAAAGACGGAATGTAACTCCTTCTGGCCTTCTCTATACTTCTCCATCAACATTCTCAGTGCAACCATTGCATCTATGGTGCTCTTTCTTGGCATGAAACCATACTGCTGCTCACTAATCATCACCTCACTTCTTAACCTAGCTTCCACTACTCTTTCCCGTAACTTCATGCTGTGGCTCATCAATTTTATCCCTCTGTAGTTACTACAGTTCTGCACATTCCCCTTATTCTTCAATATTGGCACCAGTACACTTCTTCAGATGTCACATCAAGCACCCTTTTTGCTGTCACCCTTATTACATCAGCTGTAGTTGACCAATTGTCTGGTAACTCTTCACTTCCACCCAGTGCCTGTCTCACCTCCTCCCTAAACTCAACCTTGCAGTCTTCCTTTTTCAACCTCCACCATGTGATTCTTGGCTCTGCCCTCACTCTCTTCCTCTTCTTGATCTCCAATGTCATCCTACAGCCCACCATCCTATGTTGCCTAACTACACTTTCCCCTGCCACCACTTGGCAGTCTTCAATCTTTTCAGATTGACTCTTCTGCATAGTATGTACCATATACTGTATTCAATCTGTTAAATGTTAACTTTGTTAGGGCAAAGTTTGAACAGATGTAGGACAGTTTTAAAAGGGATACACTAGACTAAGCTTTTAAGTTTGGAGACAGTCAAGGAACAGTGGAACAAATTTAAAAATATTTTATATGTAATGCAGGACAGGTATATCTCAAAATTTGGAATTAGTAGGAATATTTTTAAAACTCTGTAGTGAGTTAATAAGGAATTGAAAAAGAAGCTGCAAAGAACAAAGAGCTGTATAAGACGGGTAACACTGATGCAAATCATAGATACTGTAGATAGATAGATAGAGTGTATCCGGAAAGTATTCACAGCGCATCACTTTTTCCACATTTTGTTATGTTACAGCCTTATTCCAAAATGGATTGAATTCATTTTTTCCTCAGAATTCTACACACAACACCCCCTAATGACAACATGAAAAAAGTTTACTTAAGATTTTTGCAAATTTATTAAAAATAAAAAAATTGAGAAAGCACATGTACATAAGTATTCACAGCCTTTGCCATGAAGCTCAAAATTGAGCTCAGGTGTATCGTGTTTCCCTGATCATCCTTGAGGTGTTTCTGCAGCTTAATTGGAGTCCACCTGTGGTAAATTCAGTTGATTGGACATGATTTGGAAAGGCACACACATGTCTATATAAGGTTACCACAGTTGACAGTTCATGTCAGAGCACAAACCAAGCATGAAGTCAAAGGAATTGTCTGTAGACCTCTGAGACAGGATTGTCTCGAGGCACAAATCTGGGGAAGGTTACAGAAAAATATCTGCTGCTTTGAAGGTCCCAATGAGCACACTGGCCTCCATCATCTGTAAGTGGAAGAAGTTCGAAACCAGGACTCTTATTAGAGCTGGCCGGCCATCTAAACTGAGCGATCGGAGGAGAAGGGCCTTAGTCAGGGAGGTGACCAAGAACCCGATGGTTACTCTTTCAGAGCTCCAGAGGTCCTCTGTGGAGAGAGGAGAACCTTCCAGAAGGACAACCATCTCTGCAGCAATCCACCAATCAGGCCTGTATGGTAGAGTGGCCAGACGAAAGCCACTCCTTAGTAAAAGGCACGTGGCAGCCCGCCTGGAGTTTGCCAAAAGGCACCTGAAGGTCTCTCAGACCATGAGACACAAAATTCTCCGGTCTGATGAGACAAAGATTTAACTCTTTGGTGTGAATGCCAGGCGTCACGTTTGGAGGAAACCAGGCACCACTCATCACCAGGCCAATACCATCCCTACAGTGAAGCATGATGGTGGCAGCATCATGCTGTGGGGATGTTTTTCAGCGGCAGGAACTGGGAGACTAGTCAGGATAAAGGAAAAGATGACTGCAGCAATGTACAGAGACATCCTGGATGAAAACCTGCTCTAGAGTGTTCTTGACCTCAGACTGGGGCAACGGTTCATCTTTCAGCAGGACAACGACCCTAAGCACACATCCAAGATATCAAAGGAGTGGCTTCAGGACAACTCTGTGAATGTCCTTGAGTGGCCCAGCTAGAGCCCAGATTGAACATCTCTGGAGAGATCTTAAAATGGCTGTGCACCAACGCTTCCCATCCAACCTGATGGAGCTTGAGAGGTGCTGCAAAGAGGAATGGGCGAAACTGGCCAAGGATAGGTATGCCAAGCTTGTGGCATCATATTCAAAAAGACTTGAGGCTGTAATTGCTTCCAAAGGTGCATCGACAAAGTATTGAGCAAAGGCTGTGAATACTTACGTACATGTGATTTCTCAGTTTTTTTATTTTTAATAAATTTGCAAAAACCTCAAGTAAACTTTTTTCACGTTGTCATTATGGGGTGTTGTGTGTAGAATTCTGAGGAAAAAAATGAATTTAATCCATTTTGGAATAAGGCTGTAACATAACAAATTGTGGAAAAAGTGATGCGCTATGAATACTTTCTGGATGCACTGTAGATAGACAAATAGATAGATACATTATTAATCCCAAGGGGAAATTCATTTACTTCAGCAGCAGCATACTGATAAAGAACAATGTTAAATTAAAGTGTGATAACAATGAAGGTATAACAGACAGACAATAATTTTGTATAATATTAACGTTTACCCCCCCTGGGTGGAATTGAAGAGTCGCATAGTGTGGGGAGGAGCGATCTCCTCAGTCTGTCAATGGAGGAGGACTGTGACAGCAGTCTGTCGCTGAAGCTGCTCCTTTGTCTGGAGATGATCCTGTTCAGTGAATGCAGTTTATTTTCCATTATTGACAGGAGCTTGCTCAGTGCCCGTCGCTCTGCCACGGATGTCAAACTCTCCAGCTCTGTGCCTACAATAGAGCCTGCCTTCCTCACCAGTTTGTCCAGGCGTGAGGCATCCCTCTTCTTTATGCTGCCTCCCAGCACATCATGCATAGAGGGCCGCTCAACAACTGTCTGATAGAACATCTGCAGCATCTTAATGCAGATGTTGAAAGACTCCAGCCTTCTAAAGTATAGTCAGCTCTGTCCTTTCTTACACAGAACATCAGTATTGGCAGTCTAGTCCAATTTATCATCCAGCTACACTCCCAAGTATTTATAGGTCTGCACCCTCTGCACACAGTCACCTCTGATGATCACAGGGTCGATGAGGGGCCTGGGCTTCCTAAAATCCACAACCATCTCCTTGGTTTTGCTGGTGTTCACTTGTAGGTGGTTTGAGTCACACCATTTAACAAAGTCTTTGATTAGTTTCCTATACTCCTCCTTCTGCCCACTCCTGATGCAGCCCACGATAGCAGTGTCTGTCGTCTGCAAACTTTTGCACATGGCAGGACTCTGAGTTGTATTGGAAGTTGTATTTATTTGTCCCCAGGAGGAAATGTGGCTTTTCACAGAAGCTCTTTAAATAAATTAATACAGAAATAGATAAATAAGTAAATAAATAAATATACACACACACTTTGGTCTGAACACATCCTGGAATGCCTTGTCACACACACGTGTTTAGGGGACAACTAAAGGGCCTGAATAAATTCAGTTCCACACCGGACCAGGGGGTGGAAAAGTGCGCTAATTCTCTCCCTTAATTCCCTGCAGACCATTCTCGGGAAATCCCACCCTGTTTTGGGGTAGCCAATGATGTCACTTTTGGTTCCGGTCCTGATGACATCACTTCCTCCCATGAGGGTTTAAAGCAGATACTCAGTTCTGTTTTGGACTCAGTTGTATGAACATGTCTTTGTCTTTTGACAGAGTTTGCAGCTGGGAAATATTATATGGGTGGCTGCCCCAAACCTTCCCAATGCCTCTTGGCTATTTTTGTGACAGTGGCATAGTCAGCAGGATGGAAGAATCCCAGAAGAAAACGAGATCGGATCTGACTTATAAACAGGTGGGAGACTACCAGGGCCGAGTTTCCGGGTGGGGAGTTCGTCCCAATTCTGGAAAGAACCGTTGCAGACTCTGTTTCCTTTGTTTAGTTCCGGGCCACATAAAATTCATAGGGAGAGTGTCGAGGGGACACATGTACAGTTGTGCTTCAAAATTTGTGAACCCTTTAGAATTTTCTATATTTCTGAATAAATATGACCTAAAACATCATCAGATTTTCACTCATGTCCTAAAAGTAGATAAGGAGAAAGCAGTTAAACAAATGAGACAAAAATGTTATACTTGGTCATTTATTTATTGAGGAAAATGATCAAATATTACATATTTGTGAGTGGCAAAAGTATGTGAGCCATTGCTTTCAGTATCTGGTGTGACCCCCCCTCCTTTGCAGCAATAACTGCAACTAAACGTTTCCAGTAACTTTTGATCATTCCTGAACAACGGCGTGGAGGAATTTTAGCCCATTCCTCCATACAGAACTGCTTTAACTCTGGGATGTTGGTGAGTTTCCTCACATTAACTGCTAGCTTCAGGTCCTTCCACAACATTTTGATTGGATTAAGGTCAGGACTTTGACTTGGCCGTTCTAAAACATTAACTTTATTCTTCTTTATCCATTCTTTGGTAGAGCGACTTGTGTGCTTAGGGTTGTTGTCTTGCTGCATGACCCACCTTCTCTTGAAATTTAGTTCATAGGCAGATGTCCTGACATTTTCCTTTAGAATTCTCTGATATAATTCAGAATTCAGTGTTACATCAATGAAGGCAAGTCATCCTGTCCCAGATTCATCAAAACAGGCCCAAACCATGATACTATCACCACCACGTTTCACAGATGGGAATGCAGTGTTTTCCTTTCTCCAAACATAACACTTTTCATTTAAACCAAAAAGTTCTATTTTGGTCTCATCCCTCCACAAAATATTCTTCTAATATCCTTCTGGTTTGTCCACATGATCTTTAGCAAACTGCAGATGAGCAGCAATGTTTTTTTTGGAGAGCAGTGGCTTTCTCCTTGCAGCCCTGCCATGCACACCATTGTTGTTCAGTGTTCTCCTGATGGTGGACTATTGATCATGAACATTAGCATATGTGAGAGAGGCCTTCACTTGCTTAGAAGTTACCCTGGGGTCAATTGTGAACTCGCCGACTATTACATGGCTTGCTCTTGGAGTGATCTTTATTGGTCGACCACTCCTGGGGAGGGTAACAATGGTCTTGAATTTCCTCCATTTGTACACAATCTATCTGACTGAATTGGTGGAGTCCACACTATTTAGAGATGGTTTTGTAACCTTTTCCAACCTGATGAGCATCAGCAACTCTTTTTCCGAGGTCCTCAGAAATCTCCTTTGTTCATGCCAAGATACACTTCCACAAACATGTGTTGTGAAGAGCAGACTTTAAAAGATCTCTGTTCTTTAAATAACACAGGGTGCCCACTCACCTGATTGTCATCCCACTAACTGAAAACACCTGACTCTAATTTCACCTTCAAACTAACTGCTAATCCTAGAAGTTCACATACTTTTGCCACTCACAAATATGTAATACTTGCCAACCCGCATAATCAGGCCGGTTTTAATAATTTTTAAGCATAGGGAGAAAATTAACATTTGAAAAATCAGTAATGTAATAAATCAGCAAGAAAAGCAACATTGTAACAATGTATGGAACGAACCAACACACAATCGTCCGTGCGGCGCTCAGGTGCGGAGGTTGGAACGGGAGAAGAGGAGAAGGACGTACACTTGCTCCCTCCGTCATGCTAGTCTGCTGATTTCTCATCCAGTATGCACTGCTTGCTCATGTTCCCACCTCCAACTCGTCACTCGAGTCGTTGTCGTCTTTGTACAGTCCAGATGCACCTGTGACTCACGTAGATTTTTCATTGCTCTGTGCGCTTTTGGCTGCCTTTCTATATATAATCCACCAAGACACCCGACCACGGTAGCAGCGAGGTGGGAGGGGGGTGTGTACAAAGTGCAGGAGCATCTAAGAAGACGCATGTTTCTTGCGGATGCGAATTGCTGTATGTAGCATGTAAAACAGTTTGCGATGGTGCACGCAGTCGTGCGTTGTAACCAAAAACTCGGTTTTTAAAGACTGCTCACTTCATTGTGTATACGACTGTAAGTGAATGAAACGATGCAACTCTGGAGAGGGCAACATACAATACAGCGTTTTACACGCTGCATACAGCAATTCACATTCGCGACAAATTGTTTTACATGCTGCATACAGCGATCTACATCTGTGACAAACATGCCTCTTCTTAGATAGTCCTGTCGCGTCCACCCTCTTTCTTGAAGCATACACACCGCCTGGTCATGTGGTGCCTCTGTGTGAACCGGTCAGACATAGAGAAGGTCAGCTGCTGAGAGAGCGTCTTGACTGTTGCAGGGCCTGCATTGGTGAAGCAGGTGAGATGGTAATGAAACAGAGGCACAGGGCTTATTGGTTTTTAAAGACTGCCTCCTTCATTGGGGTTTAACCAATGCACTGAACGAACCAACACACAATCGTCTGTGCGGCGCTCAGGCGCGGAGGGTGGAACGGGAGGAGAGGAGAAGGACGTCCACTCCGCTCCCTCCGTCATGCTAGTCTGCTGATTTCTCGTTCAGTATACACTGCCTGCTCATGTGCCCACCTCCAACTCGTCACTCCAGTCGTTGTCGTCTTTGCACAGTCCAGATGCACCTGTGACTCACGTAGACTTTTCATTGCTCTGTGCGGTTTTGGCTGCCTTTCTATATATATATAATCCACCAAGACACCCGACCACGGTGGTAGCGAGGTGGGAGGGGCGTGTGTACAAAGTGCAGGAGCATCTAAGAAGACGCATGTTTGTCGCAGATGCGAATTGCTGTATGTAGCGTGTAAAACAGTTTGCTATGGTGCACGCGGTCGTGCATCGTAACCGAAAACTCGTTTTATAAAGACTGCTCACTTCATTGTGTTTTAACCTCAGTTGTAAAGGAATGTTTTAAGGATCCCATGGGATACCCCTCGTAAACAGTTTTATACGCTGCATATGGCGATTCACCTCCGCGAGAAACATGCCTCTATGAGCAGTCAACGTGAGTCGGAGCTGCATGTGACCTCTACGACAGACGAATATAAATGACGGCAGTTTTTCTGTGTCGTCGCATCCGAGTTGGTGGGCGTGACTCTGTGAGTTGTCGTCATATCCAATGGTCTTGGAGTTGGTGGGCGTGGCTCCTTCTTGCGTGCGCCATAGGTGTCTCACTTGTCCACGGCTTAGTGAATCCACGCCCCTTCCGGCGTGCTTTCCATAGTTGTCTTGCCTTAGTGAATTATATATATAGATTCGATCATTTTCCTCAATAAATAAATGACCAAGCATAATATTTTTGTCTCATTTGTTTAACTGGTTTCTCTTTATCTACTTTTACTTGAATGAAAATCTGATGTTTTAGGTCATATTTATTCAGAAATATAGAAAATTTTAAAGGGTTCACAAACTTTCAAGCACAACTGTAACTGGGCTGGTCTCTGTGGGGGAAGTGACAGGGACTTATTATGCCGTCTTGGACGAGAGGGTTGTCCTCCCCATCGGGGTTAAGGCGCCAGCAAAGGGTGGGGATTCCCCAGACCAGCAGGTGAGGTTTTTGCAGGACCTGGGAGCTAGATCCAGAGAGATATACCCAAGAG